>NW_028256637.1:0-20824 GCF_048593485.1 Apis florea | reverse complement strand
AGCATCTGATCCGTTTCTCTCCGAAAAACCCGAATGAAATGATTCGAAAGAGGAGTGTTTCGCGCTTGTAAGTAGTCAAAAAAATCCTAAATACGCCTACTAGAAGATAAGATACAGCGGTTTAAAGACTTCGAAATTTTAAAAAATAAAATACCCATCCACTAGTTTGAATATAGCGTCTGAACCGTTTCTCTCCGAAAAACCCTAATGAAATGCGTCGAAAGAGGAGAGATTAGCGCTTGAAATGAGCCAAAAAAATCCTAAACACGTCTACTAGAAAATAAGATACAGCGGTTTAAATACTTCGAAGTTTTAAGAAATCAAAAATATCCTTCCACTATTTTAATATAGCGTCTGAACCGTTTCTCTCCTATAAACCCGAATGAAATGAGTCGAAAGAGGAGAGTTTCGTGCTTGACATAAGCCAAAAAAAATCCTAAGTACGCCTACTAGAATATAAGATACAGCGGTTTAAAAACTCCGAAATTTTAGAAAATCAAAAATACCCTCCCAATATTTTGAATATAGCGTCTGAATCGTTTCTCTCCGAAAAACCCGAATGAAATCAGACGAAAGAGGAGTGTTTCCCGCTTGAAATGTGCCAAAAAATTCCTATGTACGCCTACTAGAAGATAAGATACAGCGGTTTAAAGACTCCGAAATTTTAGAAAATCAAAAATACCCTCCCAATATTTTGAATATAGCGTCTGAATCGTTTCTCTCCGAAAAACCCGAATGAAATCAGACGAAAGAGGAGTGTTTCGCGCTTGAAATTTGCCAAAAAAATCCTAAGTACGCCTACTAGAAGATAAGATAAAGCGGTTTAAAAACTCCGAAATTTTAGAAAATCAAAAATACCCTTCCACTATTTTGAATATAGCGTCTGAATCGTTTCTCTCCGAAAAACCCGAATGAATTGATTCGAAAGAGGAGAGTTCCGCGCTTGAAATGAGCCCAAAAAATCCTAAATGCGCCTACTAGAAGATAAGATACTGCGGTTTAAATATTCCGAAATTTTAAAAAATCAAAAATACCCTTCCAATCTTTTGAATATAGCGTCTGAACCGTTTCTCTCCGAAAAACCCGAATGAAATGCTTCGAAAGAGGAGAGATTCGCGCTTGAAATGAGCCAAAAAAATCCTAAACACGCCTACTAGAAGATGAGATACAGCGGTTTAAAAACTTCGAAGTTTTAAAAAATCAAGAATATCCTTCCACTATTTTAATATAGCGTCTGAACCGTTTCTCTCCTATAAACCCGAATGAAATGAGTCAAAAGAGGAGAGTTTCGTGCTTGAAATAAACCAAAAAAAGTCCTAAACACGCCTACTACAAGATAAGATAAAGCGGTTTAATAACTTCGAAATTTAAAAAAAAAAAATACCCTTCCACTAATTTGAATATAGCGTCTGAACCGTTTCTCTCTGAAAAACCCGAATGAAATGAGTCGAAAGAGGAGAGTTTCGTGCTTGACATAAGCCAAAAAAAATCCTAAACACGCCTAATACAAGATAAGATAAAGCGGTTTAATAACTTCGAAATTTTAAAAAATCAAAAATACCCTTCCAATCTTTTGAATATAGCGTCTGAACCGTTTCACTTCTAAAAACCCGAATGAAATTAGACGAAAGAGGAGAGTTTCGCGCTTGAAATGTGCCACAAAAATCCTAAGTACGCCTACTAGAATATAAGATACAGCGGTTTAAAAACTCCGAAATTTTAGAAAATCAAAAATACCCTCCCAATATTTTGAATATAGCGTCTGAATCGTTTCTCTCCGAAAAACCCGAATGAAATCAGACGAAGGAGGAGTGTTTCCCGCTTGAAATGTGCCAAAAAAATCCTAAGTACGCCTACTAGAAGATAAGATAAAGCGGTTTAAAAACTCCGAAATTTTAAAAAATCAAAAATACCCTTCCAATCTTTTGAATATAGCGTCTGAACCGTTTCACTTCTAAAAACCCGAATGAAATTAGACGAAAGAGGAGAGTTTCGCGCTTGAAATGTGCCAAAAAAATCCTAAGTACGCCTACTAGAAGATAAGATACAGCGGTTTTTAAGACTCCGAAATTTTAGAAAATCAAAAATACCCTCCCAATATTTTGAATATAGCGTCTGAATCGTTTCTCTCCGAAAAACCCGAATGAAATCAGACGAAAGAGGAGTGTTTCGAGCTTGAAATTTGCCAAAAAAATCCTAAGTACGCCTACTAGAAGATAAAATAAAGCGGTTTAAAAACTCCGAAATTTTAGAAAATCAAAAATACCCTTCCACTATTTTGAATATAGCGTCTGAATCGTTTCTATCCGAAAAACCCGAATGAAATGATTCGAAAGAGGAGAGTTCCGCGCTTGAAATGAGCCCAAAAAATCCTAAATGCGCCTACTAGAAGATAAGATACTGCGGTTTAAATATTCCGAAATTTTAAAAAATCAAAAATACCCTTCCAATCTTTTGAATATAGCGTCTGAACCGTTTCTCTCCGAAAAACCCGAATGAAATGCTTCGAAAGAGGAGAGATTCGCGCTTGAAATGAGCCAAAAAAATCCTAAACACGCCTACTAGAAGATGAGATACAGCGGTTTAAAAACTTCGAAGTTTTAAAAAATCAAGAAAATCCTTCCACTATTTTAATATAGCGTCTGAACCGTTTCTCTCCTATAAACCCGAATGAAATGAATCAAAAGAGGAGAGTTTCGTGCTTGAAATAAACCAAAAAAGTCCTAAACACGCCTACTACAAGATAAGATAAAGCGGTTTAATAACTTCGAAATTTTAAAAAAAAAAAATACCCTTCCACTAATTTGAATATAGCGTCTGAACCGTTTCTCTCTGAAAAACCCGAATGAAATCAGTCGAAAGAGGAGAGTTTCGCGCTTGAAATGAGCCAAAAAAATCCCAAATACGCCTACTAGAAGATAAGATACAGCGGTTTAAATACTCCGAAATTTTGAAAAATCAAATATACCCTTCCAATCTTTTGAATATAGCGTCTGAACCGTTTCTCTCCGAAAAACCCCAATGAAATAATTCGAAAGAGGAGAGTTTCGCGCTTGAAATAAGCCAAAAAAATCCTAAACACACCTACTAGAAGATAAGAAAAAGCGGTTTAAATATTTCGAAATTTTAAAAAATCAAAAATACCCTTCCACTTATTTGAATACAGCGTCTTAACCGTTTCTCTCCGAAAAACCCGAATGAAATGATTCGAAAAAGTATAGTTTCGCGCTTGTAAGGAGTCAAAAAAATCCCAATTACGCCTACTAGAAGATAAGATACAGCGGTTTAAAAACTTCGAAATTATAAAAAATTAAAATACCCATACACTATTTTGAATATAGCGTCTGAACCGTTTCTCTCCGTAAAACCCGAATGAAATGAGTCGAAAGAGGAGAGTTTCGCGCTTGAAATGAGCATAAAAAATCCTAAATACGCCTACTAGAAGAGAAGATACAGCGATTTAAATACTTCGAAATTTTAAAAAATCAAAAATACCTTTCCACTATTTTGAATATAGTGTCTGAACCGTTTCTCTCCGAAAAACCCGAATGAAATGATTCGAAAGAGGAGAGTTTCGCGCTTGTAAGGAGCCAAAATAATCCTAAATGCGCCTACTAGGAGATATAATACAGCGGTTTAAAAACTTCGAAGTTTTAAAGAATCAAAAATACCCTTCCACTATTTTGAATATAGCGTCTGAAACGTTTCTCTCCGAAAAACCAGAATAAAATGCGTCGAAAGAGGAGAGCATCGCGCTTGAAATGAGCCAAAAAAATCCTAAACACGCCTACTAGAAGATAAGATACAGCGGTTTAAAAACTTCGAAGTTTTAAAAAATCAAAAATATCCTTCCACTATTTTAATATTGCGTCTGAACCGTTTCTCTCCTATAAACCCGAATGAAATGAGTCGAAAGAGGAGAGTTTCGTGCTTGAAATAGGCCAAAAAAATCCTAAACACGCCTACTAGAAGATAAGATAAAGCAGTTTATAAATTCCGAAATTTTAAAAAATCAAAAATACCCTTCCACTATTTTGAATATAGCGCCTGAACCGTTTCTCTCCGAAAAACCGGAATGAAACGAGTCGAAAGAGGAGAGTTTCGCGCCTGAAGGGAGCCAAAAAAATCTTAAATACGCCTACTAGAAGATAGGATACAGAGGTTTAAAAATTCCGAAATTTTAAAAAATCAAAAATACCCTTCCACTATTTTGAATATAGCGTCTGAACCGTTCCTCTCCGAAAAACCCGAATGAAAGGATTCGAAAGAGGAGAGTTTCCCGCTTGAAATGAGCCAAAAAAATCCTAAATACGCCTACTAGAAGATAAGATTCAGAGGTTTAAACATTCCGAAATTTTAAAAAATCATAAATACCCTTCCACTATTTTGAATATAGCGTCTGAACCGTTTCTCTCCGAAAAACCGGAATGAAACGAGTTGAAAGAGGAGAGTTTCTCGCTTGAGATGAGCAGAAAAAATCCTAAATACGCCTACTAGAAGATAAGATACAGCGGTTTAAAAACTTCGAAATTTTAAAAAATCAATAATACCCTTCCACTATTTTGAATATAGCGTCTGAACCGTTTCTCTCCGATAAACCCGAATGAAATGATTCGAAAGAGGAGTGTTTCGTGCTTGTAAGTTGGTCAAAAAAATCCTAAATACGCCTACTAGAAGATAAGATACAGCGGTTTAAAGACTTCGATATTTTAGAAAATAAAATACCCATCCACTAGTTTGAATATAGCGTCTGAATCGTTTCTCTCCGAAAAACCCGAATGAAATGCGTCGAAAGAGGAGAGTTTAGCGCTTGAAATGAGCCAAAAAAATCCTAAACACGTCTACTAGAAGATAAGATACAGCGGTTTAAAAACTTCGAAGTTTTAAGAAATCAAAAATATCCTTCCACTATTTTAATATAGCGTCTGAACCGTTTCTCTCCTATAAACCCGAATGAAATGAGTCGAAAGAGGAGAGTTTCCCGCTTGAAATGTGCCAAAAAAATCCTAAGTACGCCTACTAGAAGATAAGTTAAAGCGGTTTAAAAACTCCGAAATTTTAAAAAATCAAAAATACCCTTCCAAACTTTTGAATATAGCGTCTGAACCGTTTCACTTCTAAAAACCCGAATGAAATTAGACGAAAGAGGAGAGTTTCGCGCTTGAAATGTGCCAAAAAAATCCTAAGTACGCCTACTAGAAGATAAGATACAGCGGTTTAAAGACTCCGAAATTTTAGAAAATCAAAAATACCCTCCCAATATTTTGAATATAGCGTCTGAACCGTTTCTCTCCTATAAACCCGAATGAAATGAGTCAAAAGAGGAGAGTTTCGTGCTTGAAATAAACCAAAAAAAGTCCTAAACACGCCTACTACAAGATAAGATAAAGCGGTTTAATAACTTCGAAATTTTAAAAAAAAAAATACCCTTCCACTAATTTGAACATAGCGTCTGAACCGTTTCTCTCTGAAAAACCCGAATGAAATCAGTCGAAAGAGGAGAGTTTCGCGCTTGAAATGAGCCAAAAAAATCCCAAATACGCCTACTAGAAGATAAGATACAGCGGTTTAAAAACTCCGAAATTTTGAAAAATCAAATATACCCTTCCAATCTTTTGAATATAGCGTCTGAACCGTTTCTCTCCGAAAAACCCCAATGAAATGATTCGAAAGAGGAGAGTTTCGCGCTTGAAATAAGCCAAAAAAATCCTAAACACACCTACTAGAAGATAAGAAAAAGCGGTTTAAATATTTCGAAATTTTAAAAAATCAAAAATACCCTTCCACTATTTTGAATATAGCGTCTGAACCGTTTCTATCCGAAAAACCCGAATGAAACGAGTCGAAAGAGGAGAGATTCGCGCTTGAAATGAGCCTAAGAAATACTAAATACGCCTACGAGAAGATATGATACAGCGGTTTAAAGATTCCGAAATTTTAAAAAATCAAAAATATCCTTCCACTATTTTGAATATAGCGTCTGAACCGTTTCTCTCCGAAAAACCGGAATGAAACGAGTCGAAAGAGGAGAGTTTGGCGCTTGAAAGGAGCCAAAAAAATCCTAAATACGCCTACTAGAAGAAAAGATACCGCGGTTTAAAGACTTCGAAATTTTAAAAAATCAAAAATACCCTTCCACTATTTTGAATATAGCGTCTGACCGTTTCTCTCCGAAAAACCCGAATGAAAGTATTCGAAAGAGGAGAGTTTCGCGCTTGTAAGGATCTGAAAAAATCCTAAATACGCCTACTTGAAGATAAGATACAGCGGTTTTCATACTCCGAAATTTTAAAAAATCAAAAATAGCCTTCCATTATTTTGAATATAGTGTCTGAACCGTTTCTCTCCGTAAAACACGAATGAAACGATTCGAAAGAGGAGAGATTGGCGCTTGCAAGGAGCAAAAAAAATTCTAAATACGCCTACTAGAAGATAAGATACAGCGGTTTAAATACTTCTAAATTTTTAAAAATCAAAAATACCCTTCCAATCTTTTGAATATAGCGTCTGATCCGTTTCTCTCCGAAAAACCCGAATGAAATGATTCGAAAGAGGAGTGTTTCGCGCTTGTAAGTAGTCAAAAAAATCCTAAATACGCCTACTAGAAGATAAGATACAGCGGTTTAAAGACTTCGAAATTTTAAAAAATAAAATACCCATCCACTAGTTTGAATATAGCGTCTGAACCGTTTCTCTCCGAAAAACCCTAATGAAATGCGTCGAAAGAGGAGAGATTAGCGCTTGAAATGAGCCAAAAAAATCCTAAACACGTCTACTAGAAGATAAGATACAGCGGTTTAAAAACTTCGAAGTTTTAAGAAATCAAAAATATCCTTCCACTATTTTAATATAGCGTCTGAACCGTTTCTCTCCTATAAACCCGAATGAAATGAGTCGAAAGAGGAGAGTTTCGTGCTTGAAATAAGCCAAAAAAAATCCTAAACACGCCTACTACAAGATAAGATAAAGCGGTTTAAAAACTCCGAAATTTTAAAAAATCAAAAATACCCTTCCAATCTTTTGAATATAGCGTCTGACCCGTTTCACTTCTAAAAACCCGAATGAAATTAGACGAAAGAGGAGAGTTTCGCGCTCGAAATGTGCCAAAAAAATCCTAAGTACGCCTACTAGAAGATAAGATACAGCGGTTTAAAGACTCCGAAATTTTAAAAAATCAAAAATACCCTTCCACTTTTATGAATATAGCGTCTGAACCGTTTCTATCAGAAAAACCGGAATGAAACGATTCGAAAGAGGAGAGTTTCGCGCTTGAAATGAGCCCAAAAAATCCTAAATAGGCCTTCTAGAAGATAAGATACAGCGGTTTAAAAACTCCGAAATTTTAGAAAATCAAAAATACCCTTCCACTATTTTGAATATAGCGTCTGAATCGTTTCTCTCCGAAAAACCCGAATGAAATGATTCGAAAGAGGAGAGTTCCGCGCTTGAAATGAGCCCAAAAAATCCTAAATGCGCCTACTAGAAGATAAGATACTGCGGTTTAAATATTCCGAAATTTTAAAAAATCAAAAATACCCTTCCAATCTTTTGAATATAGCGTCTGAACCGTTTCTCTCCGAAAAACCAGAATAAAATGCGTCGAAAGAGGAGAGCTTCGCGCTTGAAATGAGCCAAAACAATCCTAAACACGCCTACTAGAAGATAAGATACAGCGGTTTAAAATCTTCGAAGTTTTAAAAAATCAAAAATATCCTTCCACTATTTTAATATAGCGTCTGAACCGTTTCTCTCCTATAAACCCGAATGAAATGAGTCGAAAGAGGAGAGTTTCGTGCTTGAAATAAGCCAAAAAAAATCCTAAACACCCCTACTACAAGATAAGATACAGCGGTTTAAAAACTTCGAAGTTTTAAAAAATCAAGAATATCCTTCCACTATTTTAATATAGCGTCTGAACCGTTTCTCTCCTATAAACCCGAATGAAATGAGTCAAAAGAGGAGAGTTTCGTGCTTGAAATAAACCAAAAAAAGTCATAAACACGCCTACTAGAAGATAAGATAGAGCGGTTTAAATACTTCGAAATTTTAAAAAATCAAAAATACCCTTCCACTATTTTGAATATAGCGTCTGATCCGTTTCTCTCCGAAAAACCCGAATGAAATCAGACGAAAGAGGAGTGTTTCCCGCTTGAAATGTGCCAAAAAAATCCTAAGTACGCCTACTAGAAGATAAGTTAAAGCGGTTTAAAAACTCCGAAATTTTAAAAAATCAAAAATACCCTTCCAATCTTTTGAATATAGCGTCTGAATCGTTTCACTTCTAAAAACCCGAATGAAATTAGACCAAAGAGGAGAGTTTCGCGCTTGAAATGTGCCAAAAAAATCCTAAGTACGCCTACTAGAAGATAAGATACAGCGGTTTAAAGACTCCGAAATTTTAGAAAATCAAAAATACCCTCCCAATATTTTGAATATAGCGTCTGAACCGTTTCTCTCCTATAAACCCGAATGAAATGAGTCAAAAGAGGAGAGTTTCGTGCTTGAAATAAACCAAAAAAAGTCCTAAACACGCCTACTACAAGATAAGATAAAGCGGTTTAATAACTTCGAAATTTTAAAAAAAAAAAATACCCTTCCACTAATTTGAACATAGCGTCTGAACCGTTTCTCTCTGAAAAACCCGAATGAAATCAGTCGAAAGAGGAGAGTTTCGCGCTTGAAATGAGCCAAAAAAATCCCAAATACGCCTACTAGAAGATAAGATACAGCGGTTTAAAAACTCCGAAATATTGAAAAATCAAATATACCCTTCCAATCTTTTGAATATAGCGTCTGAACCGTTTCTCTCCGAAAAACCCCAATGAAATGATTCGAAAGAGGAGAGTTTCGTGCTTGAAATGAACCAAAAAAATTCTAAATACGCTTCTAGAAGATAAGATACAGCGGTTTAAAAATTTTGAAATTTTAAAAAATCAAAAATACCCTTCCACTATTTTGAATATAGCGTCTGAACCGCTTCTCTCCGAAGAACCCGAATGAAATAAGTCGAAAGAGGAGAGCTTCGCGCTTGAAATGAGCCAAAAAATCCTAAATACGCCTACTAGAAGATAAGATACAGCGGTTTAAAAATTCCGAAATTTTAAAAAATAAAAATACCCTTCCACTATTTTGAATATAGCGTCTGAACCGTTTCTCTCTGAAAAACCCCAAAAAATGATTCGAAAGAGGAGAGTTTCGCGATTGAAATGAGCCAAGAAAATCCTAAACACGCCTACTAGAAGATAAGATACAGAGGTTTAAAAATTTCGAAATTTTAAAAAATCAAAAATACCCTTCTACTATTTTGAATATAGCGTCTGAAACGTTTCTCTCCGAAAAACCGGAAAGAAATGAGTCGAAAGTGGAGAGTTTCGCGCTTGAAGTGAGCCAAAAAAATCCTAAATACGCCTACTAGAAGATAAGATACAGCGGTTTAAATATTCCGAAATTTTAAAAAATCGAATATACCCTTCCACTATTTTGAATATAGCGTCTGAATAGTTTCTCACCGAAAAATCCGAATGAAAGGATTCAAAAGAGGAGAGTTTCTCGCTTGAAGGGAGCCAAAAAAATCCTAAATACGCCTACTAGAAGATAAGATACAGACGTTTAAAAATTCCGAAATTTTAAAAAATCAAAAATACCCTTCCACTATTTGGAATATAGCGTCTGAATAGTTTCTCACCGAAAAATCCGAATGAAAGGATTCAAAAGAGGAGAGTTTCGCGCTTGAAGGGAGCCAAAAAAATCCTAAATACGCCTACAAGAAGATAAGATACAGCGGTTTAAAAATTCCGAAATTTTAAAAAATCAAAAATACCCTTCCACTATTTTGAATATAGCGTCTGAACCGTTTCTCTCCGAATAACCCGAATGAAATGCGTCGAAAGAGGAGAGTTTAGCGCTTGAAATGATCCAAAAAATCCTAAACACGTCTACTAGAAGATAAGATACAGAGGTTTAAAAACTTCGAAGTTTTAAGAAATCAAAAATATCCTTCCACTATTTTAATATAGCGTCTGAACCGTTTCTCTCCGAAAAACCGGAATGAAAGGAGTCGAAACAGGAGAGTTTCGCGCTTGAAATGAGCAAAAAAATCCTAAATACGCCTACTAGAAGATAAGATACAGAGGTTTAGATACTCCGAAATTTTAAAAAATCAAAAATACCCTTCCAGTATTTTGAATATAGCGTCTGAACCGTTTCTCTCCGAAAAACTCGAATGAAATGTGTCGAAAGAGGAGAGTTTCGTGCTTGAAATGAGCAAAAAAATCCTAAATACACCTACTAGAGAATAAGATACAGCGTTTTAAACACTCCGAAATTTTAGAAAATCAAAAATACCCTTCCACTATTTTGAATATAGCGTCTGAACCGTTTCTTTCCGAAAAACCCGAATGAAATCAGTCGAAAGAGGAGTGTACCGCGCTTGAAATGAGCCAAAAAAATCCTAAATACGCCTACTAGAAGATAAGATACAGCTGTTTAAATACTTCGTAATTTTGAAAAATCAAAAATACCCTACCAATCTTTTGAATATATCGTCTGAACCGTTTCTCTCCGAAAAACCCGAATGAAATGAGTCGAAAGAGGAGAGTTTCGTGCTTGAAATGAACCAAAAAAATTCTAAATACGCTTCTAGAAGATAAGATACAGCGGTTTAAAAATTCTGAAATTTTAAAAAATCATAAATACCCTTCCACTATTTTGAATATAGCGCCTGAACCGTTTCTCACCGAAAAACCGGAATGAAAAGAGTCGAAAGAGGAGAGTTTCGCGCTTGAAACGAGCCAAAAAATCCTAAATACGCCTACTAGAAGATAAGATACAGCGGTTTAGATACTCCGAAATTTTAAAAAATCAAAAATAGCCTTCTACTCTTTTGAATATAGCGTCTGAACCGTTTCTCTCCGAAAAACTCGAATGAAATGTGTCGAAAGAGGAGAGTTTCGTGCTTGAAATGAGCAAAAAAATCCTAAATACACCTACTAGAGGATAAGATACAGCGGTTTAAAGACATCGAAATTTTAAAAAAACCAAAAATACCCTCCAATCTTTTGAATATAGCGTCTGAACCTTTCTCTCCGAAAAACCCGAATGAAATGAGTCGAAAGAGGAGAGTTTCGTGCTTGAAATGAACCAAAAAAATTCTAAATACGCTTCTAGAAGATAAGATACAGCGGTTTAAAAATTCTGAAATTTTAAAAAATCATAAATACCCTTCCACTATTTTGAATATAGCGCCTGAACCGTTTCTCTCCGAAAAACCCGAATGAAATAAGTCGAAAGAGGAGAGCTTCGCGCTTGAAATGAGCCAAAAAATCCTAAATACGCCTACTAGAAGATAAGATACAGCGGTTTAGATACTCCGAAATTTTAAAAAATCAAAAATAGCCTTCCACTATTTTGAATATAGCGTCTGAACCGTTTCTCTCCGAAAAACCCGAATGAAATGAGTCGAAAGAGGAGAGTTTCGCGCTTGAAATGATCGAAAAAAATCCTAAATACACCAATTAGAAGATAAGATACAGCGGTTTAAAGACATCGAAATTTTAAAAAATCAAAAATACCCTCCAATCTTTTGAATATAGCGTCTGAACCTTTTCTCTCCGAAAAACCCGAATGAAATGAGTCGAAAGAGGAGAGTTCCGCGTTTGAAATGAGCCAAAAAAATCCTAAATACACCTACTAGAAGATAAGATACAGCGTTTTAAACACTCCGAAATTTTAGAAAATCAAAAATACCCTTCCACTATTTTGAATATAGCGTCTGAACCGTTTCTTTCCGAAAAACCCGAATGAAATCAGTCGAAAGAGGAGTGTACCGCGCTTGAAATGAGCCAAAAAAATCCTAAATACGCCTACTAGAAGATAAGATACAGCTGTTTAAATACTTCGTAATTTTGAAAAATCAAAAATACCCTACCAATCTTTTGAATATAGCGTCTGAACCGTTTCTCACCGAAAAACCGGAATGAAAAGAGTCGAAAGAGGAGAGTTTCGCGCTTGAAACGTGCCAAAAAATCCTAAATACGCCTACTAGAAGATAAGATACAGCGGTTTAGATACACCGAAATTTTAAAAAATCAAAAATAGCCTTCTACTCTTTTGAATATAGCGTCTGAACCGTTTCTCTCCGAAAAACTCGAATGAAATGTGTCGAAAGAGGAGAGTTTCGTGCTTGAAATGAGCAAAAAAATCCTAAATACACCTACTAGAGGATAAGATACAGCGGTTTAAAGACATCGAAATTTTAAAAAATCAAAAATACCCTCCAATCTTTTGAATATAGCGTCTGAACCTTTCTCTCCGAAAAACCCGAATGAAATGAGTCGAAAGAGGAGAGTTTCGTGCTTGAAATGAACCAAAAAAATTCTAAATACGCTTCTAGAAGATAAGATACAGCGGTTTAAAAATTCTGAAATTTTAAAAAATCATAAATACCCTTCCACTATTTTGAATATAGCGCCTGAACCGTTTCTCACCGAAAAACCGGAATGAAAAGAGTCGAAAGAGGAGAGCTTCGCGCTTGAAATGAGCCAAAAAATCCTAAATACGCCTACCAGAAGATAAGATACAGCGGTTTAAAAATTCCGAAATTTTAAAAAATAAAAATACCCTTCCACTATATTGAATATAGCGTCTGAACCGCTTCTCTCTGAAAAACCCCAAAAAATCAATCGAAAGAGGAGAGTTTCGCGATTGAAATGAGCCAAGAAAATCCTAAATATGCCTACTAGAAGATAAGATACAGAGGTATAAAAATTCCGAAATTTTAAAAAATCAAAAATACCCTTCTACTATTTTGAATATAGCGTCTGAAACGTTTCTCTCCGAAAAACCGGAAAGAAATGAGTCGAAAGTGGAAAGTTTCGCGCATGAAGGGAGCCAAAAAAATCCTAAATACGCCTACTAGAAGATAAGATACAGAGGTTTAAATATTCCGTAATTTTAAAAAATCAAAAATACCCTTCCACTATTTTGAATATAGCGTCTGAATAGTTTCTCACCGAAAAATCCGAATGAAAGGATTCAAAAGAGGAGAGTTTCTCGCATGAAGGGAGCCAAAAAAATCCTAAATACGCCTACTAGAAGATAAGATACAGACGTTTAAAAATTCCGAAATTTTAAAAAATCAAAAATACCCTTCCACTATTTGGAATATAGCTTCTGAATAGTTTCTCACCGAAAAATCCGAATGAAAGGATTCAAAAGAGGAGAGTTTCGCGCATGAAGGGAGCCAAAAAAATCCTAAATACGCCTACAAGAAGATAAGATACAAAGGTTTAAATACTCCGAAATTTTAAAAAATCAAAAATACCCTTCCACTATTTTGAATATAGCGTCTGAACCGTTTCTCTCCGAATAACCCGAATGAAATGCGTCGAAAGAGGAGAGATTAGCGCTTGAAATGATCCAAAAAATCCTAAACACGTCTACTAGAAGATAAGATACAGAGGTTTAAAAACTTCGAAGTTTTAAGAAATCAAAAATATCCTTCCACTATTTTAATATAGCGTCTGAACCGTTTCTCTCCGAAAAACCAGAATGAAAGGAGTCGAAACAGGAGAGTTTCGCTCTTGAAATGAGCAAAAAAATCCTAAATACGCCTACTAGAAGATAAGATACAGAGGTTTAAATATTCCGAAATTTTAAAAAATCAAAAATACCCTTCCAGTATTTTGAATATTGCGTCTGAACCGATTCTCTCCGAAAAACCCGAATGAAATGAGTCGAAAGAGGAGAGTTCTGCACTTGAAGTGAGCCGAAAAAATCCTAAATGCGCCTAATAGAAGATAAGACACAGCGGTTTAAATATTCCGAAATTTTAAAAAATCAAAAACACCCTTCCACTATTTTGAATAAAGCGTCTGAACCTTTTCTCTCCGAAAAACCGGAATGAAAAGAGTCGAAAGAGGAGAGTTTCGCGCTTGAAACGAGCCAAAAGAATCCTAAATACGCCTACTAGAAGATAAGATACAGCGGTTTAGATACGCCGAAATTTTAAAAAATCAAAAATAGCCTTTCACTCTTTTGAATATAGCGTCTGAACCTTTTCTCTCCGAATAACCGGAATGAAAAGAGTCGAAAGAGGAGAGTTTCGCGCTTGAAATGAGCCAAAAAAATCCTAAGTACACTTACTAGAAGATAAGATAGAGCGGTTTAAAGACATCGAAATTTTAAAAAATCAAAAATATCCTCCAATCTTTTGAATATAGCGTCTGAACCTTTTCTCTCCGAAAAAACCGAATGAAATGAGTCGAAAGAGGAGAGTATCGCGCATGAAGGGTGCGAAAAAAATCCTAAATACGCTACTAGAAGATAAGATACAGCGATTTAAATATACCGAAATTTTAAAAAATCAAAAATATCCTTCCACTATTATGAATATAACGTCTGAACAGTTTCTCTCCGAAAAACCGGAATGAAACGATTCGAAAGAGGAGAGTTTCGCGCATGAAATAAGCCAAAAAAATCCTAAACACGCCCACTAGAAGATAAGATACAGCGGTTTAGATATAACGAAATTTTAAAAAATCAAAAATACCCTTCCACTATTTTGAATATAGCGTCTGAACCGTTTCTCTCCGAAAAACCGGAATGAAATAAGTCGAAAGAGGAGAGTTTCGCGCTTGAAACGAGCCAAAAATATCCTAAATACGCCTACTAGAAGATAAGATACAGCGGTTTAAAGACTTCGAAATTTTAAAAAATCAAATATACACTCCACTCTTTTGAATATAGCGACTGAACCGTTTCTCTCCTAAAAACCCGAATGAAATGAGTCGAAAGAGGAGAGTTTCGCGCATGAAGGGAGCCAAAAAAATCCTAAATACGCCTACTAGAAGATAAGATACAGAGGTTTAAAAATTCCGAAATTTTAATAAATCAAAAATACCCTTCCACTATTTTGAATATAGCGTCTGAATAGTTTCTCACCGAAAAATCCGAATGAAAGGATTCAAAAGAGGAGAGTTTCGCGCATGATGGGAGCCAAAAAAATCCTAAATACGCCTACAAGAAGATAAGATACAGCGGTTTAAAAATTCCGAAATTTTAAAAAATCAAAAATACCCTTCCACTATATTGAATATAGCGTCTGAACCGTTTCTCTACGAATAACCCGAAAGAAATAAGTCGAAAGAGGAGAGTTCCGCGATTGAAATGAGCCAAAAAAATCCTAAATACGCCTACTAGAAGATAAGATACAGAGGTTTAAAAATTCCGAAATTTTAAAAAATCAAAAATACCCTTCCACTATTTTGAATATAGCGTCTGAACCGTTTCTCTCCGAAAAACCCGAGTGAAAGGAGTCGAAAGAGGAGAGTTCCGCGCTTGAAATGAGCAAAAAAATCCTAAATACGCCTACTAGAAGATAAGATACAGCGGTTTAAAAATTCCGAAATTTTAAAAAATCAAAAATACCCTTCCTCTATTTTGAATATAGCGTCTTAACCGTTTCTCTCCGAAAAACCCGAATGAAATGATTCGAAAGAGGAGAGTTTCGTGCTTGAAATGAGCCAAAAAATTCTAAATACGCCTACTAGAAGATAAGACACAGAGGTTTAAAAATTCCGAAATTTTAAAAAATCAAAAATACCCTTCCACTATTTTGAATATAGCGTCTGAACCGTTTCTCTTCGAAAAACCCGAATGAAAGGAGTCGAAAGAGGAGAGTTTCACGCTTGAAACGTGCCAAAAAAATCCTAAATACGCCCACTAGAAGATAAGATACAGCGGTTCAGAACCTCCCGAATTTTAAAAAATCAAAAATAGCCTTCCACTATTTTGATTATAGCGTCTGAACCGTTTCTCTCCGAAAAACCGGAATGAAAAGAGTCGAAAGAGGAGAGTTTCGCGCTTGAAACGAGCCAAAAAAATCCTAAATACGCCTACTAGAACATATGATACAGTGGTTTAAATACTCCGAAATTTTAAAAAATCAAAAATACCCTTCCACTATTTTGAATATAGCGCCTGAACCGTTTCTCTCCGAAAAACCCGAATGAAATAAGTCGAAAGAGGAGAGCTTCGCGCTTGAAACGAGCAAAAAAAATCCTAAATACGCCTACTAGAAGATAAGATACAGCGGTTTAAAAACTTCGAAATTTTGAAAAATTAAAAATACCCTACCAATCTTTTGAATATAGCGTCTGAACCGTTTCTCTCCGAAAAACCCGAATGAAATGACTCGTAAGAGGAGAGTTCCGCGACTGAAATGTACCAAAAAAATCCTAAATACGCCTACTAGTAGATAAGATACAGCGGTTTAAAAATTCCGAAATTTTAAAAAATCAAAAATACCCTTCCACTATTATGAATATAGCGTCTGAACAGTTTCTCTCCGAAAAACCGGAATGAAACGAGTAGAAAGAGGAGAGTTTCGCGCTTGAAACGAGCCAAAAAAATCCTAAATACGCCTACTAGAAGATAAGATACAGCGGTTTAAAGACATCGAAATTTTAAAAAATCAAAAATACCCTCCAATCTTTTGAATATAACGTCTTAATCGTTTCTCTCCGTAAAACACGAATGAAATGAGTCGAAAGAGGAGAGTTTCGCGCATGAAGGGAGCCAAAAAAATCCTAAATACGCCTACTAGAAGATAAGATACAGCGGTTTGAAAATTCTGAAATTTTAAAAAATCAAAAATACCCTTCCTCTATTTTGAATATTGCATCTGAACCGTTTCTCTAGGAAAAACCCGAGTGAAATGAGTCGAAAGAGGAGAGTTACGCGCTTGAAATGAACGTAAAAATCCTAAATACGCCTACTAGAAGATAAGATACAGCGGTTTAGAAATTCCGAAATTTTAAAAAATCAAAAAAACACTTCCACTATTTTGAATATAGCGTCTGAACCGTTTCTCTCCGAAAAACCGAGATGAAACGAGTCGAAAGAGGAGAGTTTCGCGCTTGAAATAAGCCAAAAAAATCCTATATACGCCTACTAGAAGATAAGATACAGCGGTTTTAAAACTTCGAAATTTTAAAAAATCAAAAATACCCTTCCACTGTTTTGAATATAGCGTCTGAACCGTTTCTCTACGAAAAACCCGAATTAAATGATTCGAAAGAGGAGGGTTTCGCGCTTGTTGTGAACCAAAAAAATCCGAAATACGCCAACTAAAAGATAAGATACAGCGGTTTAAACACTCCGAAATTTTAGAAAATCAAAAATACCCTTCCACTATTTTGAATATAGCGTCTGAACCGTTTCTCTCCGAAAAACCCGAATGAAATGTTTCGAAAGAGGAGAGTTTCGCGCTTGAAATGAGCCAAAAAAATCCTAAATACGCCTACTAGAAGATAAGATACAGCGGTTTAAATACTTCGTAATTTTGAAAAATCAAAAATACCCTACCAATCTTTTGAATATAGCGTCTGAACCGTTTCTCACCGAAAAACCGGAATGAAAAGAGTCGAAAGAGGAGAGTTTCGCGCTTGAAACGTGCCAAAAAATCCTAAATACGCCTACTAGAAGATAAGATACAGCGGTTTAGATACACCGAAATTTTAAAAAATCAAAAATAGCCTTCTACTCTTTTGAATATAGCGTCTGAACCGTTTCTCTCCGAAAAACTCGAATGAAATGTGTCGAAAGAGGAGAGTTTCGTGCTTGAAATGAGCAAAAAAATCCTAAATACACCTACTAGAGGATAAGATACAGCGGTTTAAAGACATCGAAATTTTAAAAAATCAAAAATACCCTCCAATCTTTTGAATATAGCGTCTGAACCTTTCTCTCCGAAAAACCCGAATGAAATGAGTCGAAAGAGGAGAGTTTCGTGCTTGAAATGAACCAAAAAAATTCTAAATACGCTTCTAGAAGATAAGATACAGCGGTTTAAAAATTCTGAAATTTTAAAAAATCATAAATACCCTTCCACTATTTTGAATATAGCGCCTGAACCGTTTCTCACCGAAAAACCGGAATGAAAAGAGTCGAAAGAGGAGAGCTTCGCGCTTGAAATGAGCCAAAAAATCCTAAATACGCCTACCAGAAGATAAGATACAGCGGTTTAAAAATTCCGAAATTTTAAAAAATAAAAATACCCTTCCACTATATTGAATATAGCGTCTGAACCGCTTCTCTCTGAAAAACCCCAAAAAATCAATCGAAAGAGGAGAGTTTCGCGATTGAAATGAGCCAAGAAAATCCTAAATATGCCTACTAGAAGATAAGATACAGAGGTATAAAAATTCCGAAATTTTAAAAAATCAAAAATACCCTTCTACTATTTTGAATATAGCGTCTGAAACGTTTCTCTCCGAAAAACCGGAAAGAAATGAGTCGAAAGTGGAAAGTTTCGCGCATGAAGGGAGCCAAAAAAATCCTAAATACGCCTACTAGAAGATAAGATACAGAGGTTTAAATATTCCGTAATTTTAAAAAATCAAAAATACCCTTCCACTATTTTGAATATAGCGTCTGAATAGTTTCTCACCGAAAAATCCGAATGAAAGGATTCAAAAGAGGAGAGTTTCTCGCATGAAGGGAGCCAAAAAAATCCTAAATACGCCTACTAGAAGATAAGATACAGACGTTTAAAAATTCCGAAATTTTAAAAAATCAAAAATACCCTTCCACTATTTGGAATATAGCGTCTGAATAGTTTCTCACCGAAAAATCCGAATGAAAGGATTCAAAAGAGGAGAGTTTCGCGCATGAAGGGAGCCAAAAAAATCCTAAATACGCCTACAAGAAGATAAGATAAAACGGTTTAAATACTCCGAAATTTTAAAAAATCAAAAATACCCTTCCACTATTTTGAATATAGCGTCTGAACCGTTTCTCTCCGAATAACCCGAATGAAATGCGTCGAAAGAGGAGAGATTAGCGCTTGAAATGATCCAAAAAATCCTAAACACGTCTACTAGAAGATAAGATACAGAGGTTTAAAAACTTCGAAGTTTTAAGAAATCAAAAATATCCTTCCACTATTTTAATATAGCGTCTGAACCGTTTCTCTCCGAAAAACCAGAATGAAAGGAGTCGAAACAGGAGAGTTTCGCTCTTGAAATGAGCAAAAAAATCCTAAATACGCCTACTAGAAGATAAGATACAGAGGTTTAAATATTCCGAAATTTTAAAAAATCAAAAATACCCTTCCAGTATTTTGAATATTGCGTCTGAACCGATTCTCTCCGAAAAACCCGAATGAAATGAGTCGAAAGAGGAGAGTTCTGCACTTGAAGTGAGCCGAAAAAATCCTAAATGCGCCTAATAGAAGATAAGACACAGCGGTTTAAATATTCCGAAATTTTAAAAAATCAAAAACACCCTTCCACTATTTTGAATAAAGCGTCTGAACCTTTTCTCTCCGAATAACCGGAATGAAAAGAGTCGAAAGAGGAGAGTTTCGCGCTTGAAATGAGCCAAAAAAATCCTAAGTACACTTACTAGAAGATAAGATAGAGCGGTTTAAAGACATCGAAATTTTAAAAAATCAAAAATATCCTCCAATCTTTTGAATATAGCGTCTGAACCTTTTCTCTCCGAAAAAACCGAATGAAATGAGTCGAAAGAGGAGAGTATCGCGCATGAAGGGTGCGAAAAAAATCCTAAATACGCTACTAGAAGATAAGATACAGCGATTTAAATATACCGAAATTTTAAAAAATCAAAAATATCCTTCCACTATTATGAATATAACGTCTGAACAGTTTCTCTCCGAAAAACCGGAATGAAACGATTCGAAAGAGGAGAGTTTCGCGCATGAAATAAGCCAAAAAAATCCTAAACACGCCCACTAGAAGATAAGATACAGCGGTTTAGATATAACGAAATTTTAAAAAATCAAAAATACCCTTCCACTATTTTGAATATAGCGTCTGAACCGTTTCTCTCCGAAAAACCCGAATGAAATAAGTCGAAAGAGGAGAGTTTCGCGCTTGAAACGAGCCAAAAAAATCCTAAATACGCCTACTAGAAGATAAGATACAGCGGTTTAAAGACATCGAAATTTTAAAAAATCAAAAATACACTCCAATCTTTTGAATATAGCGACTGAACCGTTTCTCTCCTAAAAACCCGAATGAAATGAGTCGAAAGAGGAGAGTTTCGCGCATGAAGGGAGCCAAAAAAATCCTAAATACGCCTACTAGAAGATAAGATACAGAGGTTTAAAAATTCCGAAATTTTAATAAATCAAAAATACCCTTCCACTATTTTGAATATAGCGTCTGAATAGTTTCTCACCGAAAAATCCGAATGAAAGGATTCAAAAGAGGAGAGTTTCGCGCATGATGGGAGCCAAAAAAATCCTAAATACGCCTACAAGAAGATAAGATACAGCGGTTTAAAAATTCCGAAATTTTAAAAAATCAAAAATACCCTTCCACTATATTGAATATAGCGTCTGAACCGTTTCTCTACGAATAACCCGAAAGAAATAAGTCGAAAGAGGAGAGTTCCGCGATTGAAATGAGCCAAAAAAATCCTAAATACGCCTACTAGAAGATAAGATACAGAGGTTTAAAAATTCCGAAATTTTAAAAAATCAAAAATACCCTTCCACTATTTTGAATATAGCGTCTGAACCGTTTCTCACCGAAAAACCAGAGTGAAAGGAGTCGAAAGAGGAGAGTTCCGCGCTTGAAATGAGCAAAAAAATCCTAAATACGCCTACTAGAAGATAAGATACAGCGGTTTAAAAATTCCGAAATTTTAAAAAATCAAAAATACCCTTCCTCTATTTTGAATATAGCGTCTTAACCGTTTCTCTCCGAAAAACCCGAATGAAATGATTCGAAAGAGGAGAGTTTCGTGCTTGAAATGAGCCAAAAAATTCTAAATACGCCTACTAGAAGATAAGACACAG
>NW_028256635.1:0-6512 GCF_048593485.1 Apis florea | reverse complement strand
TTAAAATTTCGTACTTTTTAAACCGCTGTATCTTATCTTCTAGTAGGCGTATTTAGGATTTTTTTGTCTCATTTCAAGCGCGAAACTCACCTCTTTCGACTCGTTTCATTCGGGTTTCTCGGAGATAAACGGTTCAGACGCTATATTCAAAATAGTAGAAGGGTATTTTTGATTTTTTAAAATTTCGGAATATTTAAACCGCTGTATCTTACCTTCTAGTAGGCGTATTTAGGATTTTTTTGGCTCATTTCAAGCGCGAAACTCTCCTCTTTCGACTCGTTTCATTCGAGTTTTTCGGAGAGAAACGGTTCAGACGCTATATTCAAAATAGTGGAAGGGTATTTTTGATTTTTTAAAATTTCGGAATATTTAAACCGCTGTATCTTACCTTCTAGTAGGCGTATTTAGGATTTTTTTGTCTCATTTCAAGCGCGAAACTCTCCTCTTTCGACTCGTTTCATTCGGGTTTCTCGGAGATAAACGGTTCAGACGCTATATTCAAAATAGTGGAAGGGTATTTTTGATTTTTTAAAATTTCGTAGTTTTTAAACCGCTGTATCTTATCTTCTAGTTGGCGTATTTAGGATTTTTTTGGCTCCTTACAAGCGCGAAACTCTCCTCTTTCGACTGATTTCATTCGGGTTTGTCTGAGATAAACGGTTCAGACGCTATATTCAAAATAGTGGAAGGGTATTTTTGATTTTTTAAAATTTCGGAATTTTTAAACCGCTGTATCTTATCTTCTAGTAGGCGTATTTAGGATTTTTTTGGCTCCTTACAAGCGCGAAACTCTCCTCTTTCGACTGATTTCATTCGGGTTTCTCGGAGATAAACGGTTCAGACGCTATATTCAAAATAGTGGAAGGGTATTTTTGATTTTTTAAAATTTCGTAGTTTTTAAACCGCTGTATCTTATCTTCTAGTAGGCGTATTTAGGATTTTTTTGGCTCCTTACAAGCGCGAAACTCTCCTCTTTCGACTGATTTCATTCGGGTTTCTCGGAGATAAACGGTTCAGACGCTATATTCAAAATAGTGGAAGGGTATTTTTGATTTTTTAAAATTTCGTAGTTTTTAAACCGCTGTATCTTATCTTCTAGTAGGCGTATTTAGGATTTTTTTGGCTCCTTACAAGCGCGAAACTCTCCTCTTTCGACTGATTTCATTCGGGTTTCTCGGAGATAAACGGTTCAGACGCTATATTCAAAATAGTGGAAGGGTATTTTTGATTTTTTAAAATTTCGTAGTTTTTAAACCGCTGTATCTTATCTTCTAGTAGGCGTATTTAGGATTTTTTTGGCTCCTTACAAGCGCGAAACTCTCCTCTTTCGACTGATTTCATTCGGGTTTCTCGGAGATAAACGGTTCAGACGCTATATTCAAAATAGTGGAAGGGTATTTTTGATTTTTTAAAATTTCGGAGTTTTTAAACCGCTGTATCTTATCTTCTAGTAGGCGTATTTAGGATTTTTTTGGCTCCTTACAAGCGCGAAACTCTCCTCTTTCGACTGATTTCATTCGGGTTTCTCGGAGATAAACGGTTCAGACGCTATATTCAAAATAGTGGAAGGGTATTTTTGATTTTTTAAAATTTCGTAGTTTTTAAACCGCTGTATCTTATCTTCTAGTAGGCGTATTTAGGATTTTTTTGGCTCCTTACAAGCGCGAAACTCTCCTCTTTCGACTGATTTCATTCGGGTTTTTCGGAGATAAACGGTTCAGACGCTATATTCAAAATAGTGGAAGGGTATTTTTGATTTTTTAAAATTTCGTAGTTTTTAAACCGCTGTATCTTATCTTCTAGTAGGCGTATTTAGGATTTTTTTGGCTCCTTACAAGCGCGAAACTCTCCTCTTTCGACTGATTTCATTCGGGTTTCTCGGAGATAAACGGTTCAGACGCTATATTCAAAATAGTGGAAGGGTATTTTTGATTTTTTAAAATTTCGTAGTTTTTAAACCGCTGTATCTTATCTTCTAGTAGGCGTATTTAGGATTTTTTTGTCTCATTTCAAGCGCGAAACTCTCCTCTTTCGACTCGTTTCATTCGGGTTTCTCGGAGATAAACGGTTCAGACGCTATATTCAAAATAGTGGAAGGGTATTTTTGATTTTTTAAAATTTCGTAGTTTTTAAACCGCTGTATCTTATCTTCTAGTAGGCGTATTTAGGATTTTTTTGGCTCCTTACAAGCGCGAAACTCTCCTCTTTCGACTGATTTCATTCGGGTTTCTCGGAGATAAACGGTTCAGACGCTATATTCAAAATAGTGGAAGGGTATTTTTGATTTTTTAAAATTTCGGAATATTTAAACCGCTGTATCTTATCTTCTAGTAGGCGTATTTAGGATTTTTTTGGCTCCTTACAAGCGCGAAACTCTCCTCTTTCGACTGATTTCATTCGGGTTTCTCGGAGATAAACGGTTCAGACGTTATATTCAAAATAGTGGAAGGGTATTTTTGATTTTTTAAAATTTCGGAATATTTAAACCGCTGTATCTTATCTTCTAGTAGGCGTATTTAGGATTTTTTTGGCTCCTTACAAGCGCGAAACTCTCCTCTTTCGACTGATTTCATTCGGGTTTCTCGGAGATAAACGGTTCAGACGCTATATTCAAAATAGTGGAAGGGTATTTTTGATTTTTTAAAATTTCGTAGTTTTTAAACCGCTGTATCTTATCTTCTAGTAGGCGTATTTAGGATTTTTTTGTCTCATTTCAAGCGCGAAACTCTCCTCTTTCGACTGGTTTCATTCGGGTTTCTCGGAGATAAACGGTTCAGACGCTATATTCAAAATAGTGGAAGGGTATTTTTGATTTTTTAAAATTTCGTAGTTTTTAAACCGCTGTATCTTATCTTCTAGTAGGCGTATTTAGGATTTTTTTGGCTCATTTCAAGCGCGAAACTCTCCTCTTTCGACTGATTTCATTCGGGTTTCTCGGAGATAAACGGTTCAGACGCTATATTCAAAATAGTGGAAGGGTATTTTTGATTTTTTAAAATTTCGTAGTTTTTAAACCGCTGTATCTTATCTTCTTGTAGGCGTATTTAGGATTTTTTTGGCTCCTTACAAGCGCGAAACTCTCCTCTTTCGACTGATTTCATTCGGGTTTCTCGGAGATAAACGGTTCAGACGCTATATTCAAAATAGTGGAAGGGTATTTTTGATTTTTTAAAATTTCGGAGTTTTTAAACCGCTGTATCTTATCTTCTAGTAGGCGTATTTAGGATTTTTTTGGCTCCTTACAAGCGCGAAACTCTCCTCTTTCGACTGATTTCATTCGGGTTTCTCGGAGATAAACGGTTCAGACGCTATATTCAAAATAGTGGAAGGGTATTTTTGATTTTTTAAAATTTCGTAGTTTTTAAACCGCTGTATCTTATCTTCTAGTAGGCGTATTTAGGATTTTTTTGGCTCCTTACAAGCGCGAAACTCTCCTCTTTCGACTGATTTCATTCGGGTTTCTCGGAGATAAACGGTTCAGACGCTATATTCAAAATAGTGGAAGGGTATTTTTGATTTTTTAAAATTTCGGAGTTTTTAAACCGCTGTATCTTATCTTCTAGTAGGCGTATTTAGGATTTTTTTGGCTCCTTACAAGCGCGAAACTCTCCTCTTTCGACTGATTTCATTCGGGTTTCTCGGAGATAAACGGTTCAGACGCTATATTCAAAATAGTGGAAGGGTATTTTTGATTTTTTAAAATTTCGTAGTTTTTAAACCGCTGTATCTTATCTTCTAGTAGGCGTATTTAGGATTTTTTTGGCTCCTTACAAGCGCGAAACTCTCCTCTTTCGACTGGTTTCATTCGGGTTTTTCGGAGATAAACGGTTCAGACGCTATATTCAAAATAGTGGAAGGGTATTTTTGATTTTTTAAAATTTCGTAGTTTTTAAACCGCTGTATCTTATCTTCTAGTAGGCGTATTTAGGATTTTTTTGGCTCCTTACAAGCGCGAAACTCTCCTCTTTCGACTGATTTCATTCGGGTTTCTCGGAGATAAACGGTTCAGACGCTATATTCAAAATAGTGGAAGGGTATTTTTGATTTTTTAAAATTTCGTATTTTTTAAACCGCTGTATCTTATCTTCTAGTAGGCGTATTTAGGATTTTTTTGTCTCATTTCAAGCGCGAAACTCTCCTCTTTCGACTCGTTTCATTCGGGTTTCTCGGAGATAAACGGTTCAGACGCTATATTCAAAATAGTGGAAGGGTATTTTAGATTTTTTAAAATTTCGTAGTTTTTAAACCGCTGTATCTTATCCTCTAGTAGGCGTATTTAGGATTTTTTTGGCTCCTTACAAGCGCGAAACTCTCCTCTTTCGACTGATTTCATTCGGGTTTCTCGGAGATAAACGGTTCAGACGCTATATTCAAAATAGTGGAAGGGTATTTTTGATTTTTTAAAATTTCGTAGTTTTTAAACCGCTGTATCTTATCTTCTAGTAGGCGTATTTAGGATTTTTTTGGCTCCTTACAAGCGCGAAACTCTCCTCTTTCGACTGATTTCATTCGGGTTTCTCGGAGATAAACGGTTCAGTCGTTATATTCAAAATAGTGGAAGGGTATTTTTGATTTTTTAAAATTTCGTAATTTTTAAACCGCTGTATCTTATCTTCTAGTAGGCGTATTTAGGATTTTTTTGGCTCCTTACAAGCGCGAAACTCTCCTCTTTCGACTGATTTCATTCGGGTTTCTCGGAGATAAACGGTTCAGACGCTATATTCAAAATAGTGGAAGGGTATTTTTGATTTTTTAAAATTTCGTATTTTTTAAACCGCTGTATCTTATCTTCTAGTAGGCGTATTTAGGATTTTTTTGTGTCATTTCAAGCGCGAAACTCCCCTCTTTCGACTCGTTTCATTCGGGTTTCTCGGAGATAAACGGTTCAGACGCTATATTCAAAATAGTGGAAGGGTATTTTTGATTTTTTAAAATTTCGTAGTTTTTAAACCGCTGTATATTATCTTCTAGTAGGCGTATTTAGAATTTTTTTGGCTCATTTCAAGCGCGAAACTCTCCTCTTTCGACTGATTTCATTCGGGTTTCTCGGAGATAAACGGTTCAAACGCTATATTCAAAAGAGTGGAAGGGTATTTTAGATTTTTTAAAATTTCGTAGTCTTTAAACCGCTGTATCTTATCCTCTTGTAGGCGTATTTAGGATTTTTTTGGCTCCTAACAAGCGCGAAACTCTCCTCTTTCGACTGATTTCATTCGGGTTTCTCGGAGATAAACGGTTCAGACGCTATATTCAAAATAGTGGAAGGGTATTTTTGATTTTTTAAAATTTCGGAATATTTAAACCGCTGTATCTTATCTTCTAGTAGGCGTATTTAGGATTTTTTTGGCTCCTTACAAGCGCGAAACTCTCCTCTTTCGACTGATTTCATTCGGGTTTCTCGGAGATAAACGGTTCAGTCGTTATATTCAAAATAGTGGAAGGGTATTTTTGATTTTTTAAAATTTCGGAATATTTAAACCGCTGTATCTTATCTTCTAGTAGGCGTATTTAGGATTTTTTTGGCTCCTTACAAGCGCGAAACTCTCCTCTTTCGACTGATTTCATTCGGGTTTCTCGGAGATAAACGGTTCAGACGCTATATTCAAAATAGTGGAAGGGTTGTTTTGATTTTTTAAAATTTCGTAGTTTTTAAACCGCTGTATCTTATCTTCTAGTAGGCGTATTTAGGATTTTTTTGGCTCCTTACAAGCGCGAAACTCTCCTCTTTCGACGGATTTCATTCGGGTTTCTCGGAGATAAACGGTTCAGACGCTATATTCAAAATAGTGGAAGGGTATTTTTGATTTTTTAAAATTTCGTAGTTTTTAAACCGCTGTATCTTATCTTCTAGTAGGCGTATTTAGGATTTTTTTGGCTCATTTCAAGCGAGAAACTCTCCTCTTTCGAATTGTTTCATTCGAGTTTTTCGGAGATAAACGGTTCAGACGCTATATTCAAAATAGTGGAAGGGTATTTTTGATTTTTTAAAATTTCGTAGTTTTTAAACCGCTGTATCTTATCTTCTAGTAGGCGTATTTAGGATTTTTTTGTCTCCTTACAAGCGCGAAACTCTCCTCTTTCGACTGATTTCATTCGGGTTTCTCGGAGATAAACGGTTCAGACGCTATATTCAAAATAGTGGAAGGGTATTTTTGATTTTTTAAAGTTTCGTAGTTTTTAAACCGCTGTATCTTATCTTCTAGTAGGCGTATTTAGGATTTTTTTGGCTCCTTACAAGCGCGAAACTCTCCTCTTTCGACTGATTTCATTCGGGTTTCTCGGAGATAAACGGTTCAGACGCTATATTCAAAATAGTGGAAGGGTATTTTTGATTTTTTAAAATTTCGTAGTTTTTAAACCGCTGTATCTTATCTTCTAGTAGGCGTATTTAGGATTTTTTTGGCTCATTTGAAGCGAGAAACTCTCCTCTTTCGAATTGTTTCATTCGAGTTTTTCGGAGATAAACGGTTGAGACGCTATATTCAAAATAGTGGAAGGGTATTTTTGATTTT
>NW_028256634.1:0-3311 GCF_048593485.1 Apis florea | reverse complement strand
AAAAGTTCTTAGATAACCTCTTCAATTTTTCCAAACCGAAAATTCTTTTTTTGAAAAAATTCTCAAATAATCCTAAAGTCCCATCCGAAATTTCTTTCTCATCTCTCGCATATTTTGAAAAATTTCACCGTCTCTCAAATCATTCTCCAAACCGAAAATTATTCTTCATCTTTCTCATTTCTTGAAAAAGTTCATTTCAAATAATTCTCCTCGAAAATTCTTTTTCATTTTTCTTGAAAAAGTTCTTAGATAACCTCTTCAATTTTTCCAAACCGAAAATTCTTTTTTTGAAAAAATTCTCAAATAATCCTAAAGTCCCATCCGAAATTTCTTTCTCATCTCTCGCATATTTTGAAAAATTTCATCGTCTCTCAAATCATTCTCCAAACCGAAAATTATTCTTCATCGTTCTCATTTCTTGAAAAAGTTCATTTCAAATAATTCTCCTCGAAAATTCTTTTTCATTTTTCGCGTTTCTTGAAAAAGTTCTTAGATAACCTCTTCAATTTTTCCAAACCGAAAATTCTTTTTTTGAAAAAATTCTCAAATAATCCTAAAGTCCCATCCGAAATTTCTTTCTCATCTCTCGCATATTTTGAAAAATTTCATCGTCTCTCAAATCATTCTCCAAACCGAAAATTATTCTTCATCTTTCTCATTTCTTGAAAAAGTTCATTTCAAATAATTCTCCTCGAAAATTCTTTTTCATTTTTCTTGAAAAAGTTCTTAGATAACCTCTTCAATTTTTCCAAACCGAAAATTCTTTTTTTGAAAAAATTCTCAAATAATCCTAAAGTCCCATCCGAAATTTCTTTCTCATCTCTCGCATATTTTGAAAAAGTTCATCCCAAACAATTCTCCAAACCAAGAGTAATCTTCCATCTACCTTCCCGTCCCAAGAAAACACAGAAATCGAATCCCTCTCCTCCACCAGCTTCTCCAGCAATACTCCCAAAAATACCTGATCAACGGCAAAGAGAAACACATAGTTAACCGCCTTAAAGCTCGTCGAGAATCGCATCGTCGAATCGTATGGCTGTGACGTGTATAGAACCGGGCGAGAATTGTTGGAAGATGGCGGAAGTGGCGTCTTGGGAGCAGTCGCGGGGTCCAAATTGGCGGGGCTCGAATTCCACGGAATCCGGGCAGCTCTTGTTTATTGTTCGGCGTGGTGGACGCGAGAGAGAGAGAGGAAGAGAGAGAGAGAGAGCACGAGACAGGTAAAAGGCGCGCAGTGGCGGAGAAACTGGTGGCGCGTTCGAAAATAGACGCGGCGCGTCTGGCCAACGTCCTGCTCGGTCGCTCCTCGCGATAAACACGCGCCACTCGAGAAACGAGGCGCTATCGAGGCCTCGCTTTGATCTCGATTAGCCAAGGGACTTCTTCTATTTAGCTGGATTGGCCCGTTTATAGATACAGCGATACGCGCGACTCGATGGACGGGTTAATTGAATTCGTGAGAGAGTCATGAAGGAATAATATATCGGGACGAATAGGAGATAGGTGGATTTTAAATTTCTAATTTCGATTGCCGACGTGTGTACGGCAGTAATTTAAAGAGATTCGTCGAAATTTGACGGCGTAAGAAAAATCCAAGGAACTCGCGTCGAGTCTATTATTTAAATTTAATTTCTTTTTAAACGAAAATGAAATGAAATTCGGTTAAAACGTAATACACGTTTCTAATATTTAGGCGTTCGATTTATAATGGATCTTGTAGAAAGTATTCTTTTTGAAAATCCGTTTCGAGGAAGAAAAATGTAAACGTTCGAATCGAAGAAACGAAACTGACTCTGGAAATATTAGTATTCTTTCTAACAAGTAGAAAATCCAAAATTTATTAGAAAGAATCGTGAAATTGAGTAATTTTCAAAAATTTAAACGTTCGAATTGATAAAGGAAACGAAACCGATTCTGAAAATCATCTTAGAAAATCCAAAATTTACGTGAAATTAAATAATTTTCAAAGATATAAACGTTCGAATCGAAGAAATCGAAACGAAAGTCTAGAAATGGTACTATTCTTCCTAACCAATAGATAATCCAATATTTACACGAAATTAAATAATTTTCAAAAATATAAACGTTCGAATTCGATAAAGAAAACGAAACTGACTTTGGAAATCATCGTATTCTTTTTAACCAGTAGAAAATCCAAAATTTACGAAAGAGTCGTGAAATTAAATAATTTTCAAAAATATAAACGTTCGAATCGAAGAAAACGAAATTGATTTTGGAAATCGTTCTTTTTATTACTAGTGAAAAATCCGTTCTCAAAATTTACGTTTAAAAAAATCGTGAAATTTTCAAATATATAAACGAAACCGATTCTGAAAATCGTCTTTTTAAATAGAAAATCCAAAATTTACGAAAGAATGATGAAATTAAATAATTTTCAAAAATATAAACGTTCGAATTCGATAAAGAAAACGAAACTGACTTTGGAAATCATCGTATTCTTTTTAACCAGTAGAAAATCCAAAATTTACGAAAGAATCGTGAAATTAAATAATTTTCAAAAAATATAAACGTTCGAATTCGATAAAGGAAACGAAACGAAACCGATCCTAAAAATACCCTTTCTAATCAGTAAAAAATCCAAAATTTACGAAAGAATCGTGCAATTCAATAATTTTCAAAAATATAAACGTTCGAATTCGATAAAGAAAACGAAACCGATTCTGAAAATCGTCTTTTTAAATAGAAAATCCAAAATTTACGAAAGAATCGTAAAATTAAATAATTTTCAAAAAATATAAACGTTCGAATTCGATAAAGGAAACGAAACGAAACCGATCCTAAAAATACCCTTTCTAATCAACAAAAAATCCAAAATTCACGAAAGAATGGTGCAATTCAATAATTTTCAAAAATATAAACGTTCGAATTCGATAAAGAAAACGAAACCGATTCTGAAAATCGTCTTTTTAAATAGAAAATCCAAAATTTACGAAAGAATCGTGAAATTAAATAATTTTCAAAAAATATAAACGTTCGAATTCGATAAAGGAAACGAAACGAAACTGATTCTAAAAATACCCTATCTAATCAACAAAAAATCCAAAATTCACGAAAGAATGGTGCAATTCAATAATTTTCAAAAATATAAACGTTCGAATTCGATAAAGAAAACGAAACCGATTCTGAAAATCGTCTTTTTAAATAGAAAATCCAAAATTTACGAAAGAATCGTAAAATTAAATAATTTTCAAAAAATATAGACGTTCGAATTCGATAAAGGAAACGAAACGAAACCGATCCTAAAAATACCCTTTCTAATCAGTAAAAAATCCAAAATTTACGAAAGAATC
>NW_028256633.1:0-19931 GCF_048593485.1 Apis florea | reverse complement strand
TTTCGGAATTTTAAACCGCTGTATCTTATCTTCTAGTAGGCGTATTTAGGATTTTTTTGGCTCCTTTTAAGCGCTAAATTCTCCTCTTTCGAATTATTTCATTCGGGTTTTTCGGAGAGAAACGGTTCAGACGCTATGTTCAAAATAGTGGAAGGGTATTTTTGATTTCTTAAAATTTCGTAGTTTTTAAACCGCTGTATCTTATCTTCTAGTAGGCGTATTTAGGATTTTTTTGGCTCCTTACAAGCCAGAAACTCTCCTCTTTCGACTCGTTTCATTCGGGTTTTTCGGTGAGAAACGGTTCAGACGCTATATTCAAAATAGTGGAAGCGTATTTTTGATTTTTTAACATTTGGAAGTCTTTAAACCGCTGTATCTTATCTTCTAGTGGGCGTATTTAGGATTTTTTTGGCTCCTTACAAGCGCCAAACTCTCGTCTTTCGACTCATTTCATTCGAGTTTTTCGGAGAGAAACGGTTCAGACGCTATATTCAAAATAGTGGAAGGGTATCTTTGATTTTTAAAAATTTCGTAGTTTTTAAACCGCTGTATCTTATCTTCTGGTAGGCGTATTTAGGATTTTTTTGGCTCATTTCAAGCGCGAAACTCTCCTCTTTCGACAGATTTCATTCGGGTTTTTCGCAGAGAAATGGTTCAGACCCAATATTCAAAATAGTGGAAGGGTATTTTTGATTTTTGAAAATTTCGTATTTTTTAAACCGCTGTGTCTCATCTTCAAGTAGGCGTATTTAGGATTTTTTTGGCTCCTTACAAGCGCGAAACTCTCCTTTTTCGACTGATTTCATTCGGGTTTCTCGGAGATAAACGGTTCAGACGCTATATTCAAAATAGTGGAAGGGTATTTTTGCTTTTTAAAATTTCCAAGTTTTTAAACCGCTGTATCTCATCTTCTACTAGGCGTCTTTAGGATTTTTTTAGCTCCTTACAAGCGCGAAACTCTCCTCTTTCGACAGATTTCATTCGGGTTTTTCGGAGAGAAACGGTTCAGACGCTATATTCAAAAAAGTGAAAGGGTATTTTTAATTTTCTAAAATTTCGTAATATTTAAACCGCTGTATCTCATCTTCTAGTAGGCATAGTTAGGATTTTTTTGGCTCCCTACAAGCGCGATACTCTCCTCTTTCGAATCATTTCATTCGGGTTTTTCGGAGAGAAACGGTTCAGACGCTATATTCAAATAGTGGAAGGGTATTTTTGATTTTTTAAAATTTCGTAGTTTTAAACCGCAGTATCTTATCTTCTAGTAGGCGTATTTAGGATTTTTTTGGCTCATTTCAAGCGCGAAACTCTCCTCTTTCGACTGATTTCATTCAGGTTTCTCGTTGATAAACGGTTCAGACGCTATATAAATAGTGGAAGGGTATTTTTGATTTTTTAAAATTTTGTAGTTTTTAACCCGCTGTATCTTATCTTCTAGTAGGCGTATTTAGGATTTTTTTGGCTCATTTCAAGCGCGAAACTCTCCTCTATCGACTCGTTTCATTCGTGTTTTTCGGAGAGAAACGGGTCAGACGCTATATTCAAGATAGTGGAAGGGTATTTTTGATTTTTTAAAATTTCGTAGTTTTTAAACCGCTGTATTTTATCTTCTAGTAGGCGTATTTAGGATTTTTTTGGCTCCTTACAAGCGCGAAACTCTCCTCTTTCGACTGATTTCATTCGGGTTTTTCGGAGAGAAACGGTTCAGTCGCTATATTCAAAATAGTGGAAGGGTATTTTTGATTTTTTAAAATTTCGAAGTATTTAAACCGCTGTATCTTATCTTCTAGTAGGCGTATTTAGGATTTTTCGTCTCATTTCAAGCGCGAAACACTCCTCTTTCGAATCATTTCATTCGGGTTTTTCTGAGAGAAACGGTTCAGACGCTATATTAAAAATAGTGGAAGGGGATTTTTGATTTTTTAAAATTTCGAAGTATTTAAACCGCTGTATCTTATCTTCTAGTAGGCGTATTTAGGATTCTTTTGGCTCATTTCAAGCGAGAAACTCTCCTCTTTCGACAGGTTTTATTCGAGTTTTTCGGAGAGAAACGGTTCAGACGCTATATTCAAAATAGTGGAAGGGTATTTTTGATTTTTGAAAATTTCGGAATTTTTAAACCGCTGTATCTTATCTTCTAGTAGGCGTATTTAGGATTTTTTTGGCTCCTTTTAAACGCTAAAGTCTCCTCTTTCGAATTATTTCATTCGGGTTTTTCGGAGAGAAACGGTTCAGACGCCATGTTCAAAATAGTGGAAGGGTATTTTTGATATCTTAAAATTTCGTTGTTTTTAAACCGCTCTATCTTATCTTCTAGTAGGCGTATTTAGGATTTTTTTAGCTCATTTCAAGCGCGAAACTCTTCTCTTTCGAATCATTTCATTCGGGTTTTTCGGAGAGAAACGGTTCAGACGCTATATTCAAAATAGTGGAAGGGTATTTTTGATTTTTTAAAATTTCGTAGTTTTTAAACCGCTGTATATTATTTTCTAGTAGGCGTATTTAGGATTTTTTTTGCTCCTTACAAGGGCGAAACTCTCCTCTTTCGACTGATTTCATTCGGGTTTCTCGGAGAGAAACGGTTCAGAAGCTATATTCAAAATAGTGGAAGGGTATTTTTGATTTTTTAAAATTTCGTAGTTTTTAAACCGCTGTATCTTATCTTCTAGTAGGCGTATTTAGGATTTTTTTGGCTCATTTCAAGCGCGAAACTCTACTCTTTCGACTCATTTCATTCGAGTTTTTCGGAGAGAAACGGTTCAGACGCTATATTCAAAAGAGTGGAAGGGTATTTTTGATTTTTTATAATTTCGTAGTTTTTAAACTGCTGTATCTTATCTTCTAGTAGGCGTATTTAGGATTTTTTTGGCTCATTTCAAGCGAGAAACTCTCCTCTTTCAACTGATTTCATTCGGGTTTTTCGGAGAGAAACGGTTCAGTCGCTATATTCAAAATAGTGGAAGGGTATTTTTGATTTTTTAAAATTTCGAAGTATTTAAACCGCTGTATCTTATCTTCTAGTAGGCGTATTTAGGATTCTTTTGGCTCGTTTCAAGCGAGAAACTCTCCTCTTTCGACAGGTTTCATTCGAGTTTTTCGGAGAGAAACGGTTCAGACGCTATATTCAAAATAGTGGAAGGGTATTTTTGATTTTTGAAAATTTCGGAATTTTTAAACCGCTGTATCTTATCTTCTAGTAGGCGTATTTAGGATTTTTTTGGCTCCTTTTAAACGCTAAAGTCTCCTCTTTCGAATTATTTCATTTGGGTTTTTCGGAGAGAAACGGTTCAGACGCTATGTTCAAAATAGTGGAAGGGTATTTTTGATTTCTTAAAATTTCGTAGTTTTTAAACCGCTGTATCTTATCTTCTAGTAGGCGTATTTAGGATTTTTTTGGCTCCTTACAAGCCCGAAACTCTCCTCTTTCGACTCGTTTCATTCGAGTTTTTCGGTGAGAAACGTTTCAGACGCTATATTCAAAAGAGTGGAAGCGTATTTTTGATTTTTTAACACTTGGAAGTCTTTAAACCGCTGTATCTTATCTTCTAGTGGGCGTATTTAGGATCTTTTTGGCTCCTTACAAGCGCGAAACTCTCGTCTTTCGAATGATTTCATTCGGGTTTCTCGGAGATAAACGGTTCAGACGCTATATTCAAAATAGTGGAAGGGTATTTTTGCTTTTTAAAATTTCCAAGTTTTTAAACCGCTGTATCTTATCTTCTACTAGGCGTCTTTAGGATTTTTTTGGCTCCTTACAAGCGCGAAACTCTCCTCTTTCGACTAATTTCATTCGGGTTTTTCGCAGAGAAACGGTTCAGACCCAATATTCAAAATAGTGGAAGGGTATTTTTGATTTTTGAAAATTTCGTATTTTTTAAACCGCTGTGTCTCATCTTCAAGTAGGCGTATTTAGGATTTTTTTCGCTCCTTACAAGCGCGAAACTCTCCTCTTTCGACTGATTTCATTCGGGTTTTTCGCAGAGAAATGGTTCAGACCCTATATTCAAAATAGTGGAAGGGTATTTTTGCTTTTTAAAATTTCCAAGTTTTTAAACCGCTGTATCTTATCTTCTACTAGGCGTCTTTAGGATTTTTTTAGCTCCTTATAAGCGCGAAACTCTCCTCTTTCGACTGATTTCATTCGGGTTTTTCGGAGAGAAACGGTTCAGACGCTATATTTAAAAAAGTGAAAGGGTATTTTTAATTTTTTAAAATTTCGTAATTTTTAAACCGCTGTATCTCATCTTCTAGTAGGCATAGTTAGGATTTTTTTGGCTCCCTACAAGCGCGATACTCTCCTCTTTCGAATCATTTCATTCGGGTTTTTCGGAGAGAAACGGTTCAGACGCTATATTCAAATAGTGGAAGGGTATTTTTGATTTTTTAAAATTTCGTAGTTTTAAACCGCAGTATCTTATCTTCTAGTAGGCGTATTTAGGATTTTTTTGGCTCATTTCAAGCGCGAAACTCTCCTCTTTCGACTGATTTCATTCAGGTTTCTCGTTGATAAACGGTTCAGACGCTATATAAATAGTGGAATGGTATTTTTGATTTTTTAAAATTTTGTAGTTTTTAACCCGCTGTATCTTATCTTCTAGTAGGCGTATTTAGGATTTTTTTGGCTCATTTCAAGCGCGAAACTCTCCTCTATCGACTCGTTTCATTCGTGTTTTTCGGAGAGAAACGGGTCAGACGCTATATTCAAGATAGTGGAAGGGTATTTTTGATTTTTTAAAATTTCGTAGTTTTTAAACCGCTGTATTTTATCTTCTAGTAGGCGTATTTAGGATTTTTTTGGCTCCTTACAAGCGCGAAACTCTCCTCTTTCGACTGATTTCATTCGGGTTTTTCGGAGAGAAACGGTTCAGTCGCTATATTCAAAATAGTGGAAGGGTATTTTTGATTTTTTAAAATTTCGAAGTATTTAAACCGCTGTATCTTATCTTCTAGTAGGCGTATTTAGGATTCTTTTGGCTCGTTTCAAGCGAGAAACTCTCCTCTTTCGACAGGTTTCATTCGAGTTTTTCGGAGAGAAACGGTTCAGACGCTATATTCAAAATAGTGGAAGGGTATTTTTGATTTTTGAAAATTTCGGAATTTTAAACCGCTGTATCTTATCTTCTAGTAGGCGTATTTAGGATTTTTTTGGCTCCTTTTAAACGCTAAAGTCTCCTCTTTCGAATTATTTCATTCGGGTTTTTCGGAGAGAAACGGTTCAGACGCTATGTTCAAAATAGTGGAAGGGTATTTTTGATTTCTTAAAATTTCGTAGTTTTTAAACCGCTGTATCTTATCTTCTAGTAGGCGTATTTAGGATTTTTTTGGCTCCTTACAAGCCAGAAACTCTCCTCTTTCGACTCGTTTCATTCGAGTTTTTCGGTGAGAAACGGTTCAGACGCTATATTCAAAATAGTGGAAGCGTATTTTTGATTTTTTAACACTTGGAAGTCTTTAAACCGCTGTATCTTATCTTCTAGTGGGCGTATTTAGAATCTTTTTGGCTCCTTACAAGCGCGAAACTCTCGTCTTTCGACTCATTTCATTCGAGTTTTTCGGAGAGAAACGGTTCAGACGCTATATTTAAAATAGTGAAAGGGTAACTTTGATTTTTAAAAATTTCGTAGTTTTTAAACCGCTGTATCTTATCTTCTGGTAGGCGTATTTAGGATTTTTTTGGCTCATTTCAAGCGCGAAACTCTTCTCTTTCGACTCGTTTCATTCGAGTTTTTCGGAGAGAAACGGTTCAGACGCTATATTCAAAATAGTGGAAGGGTATTTTTGATCTTTTAAAATTTCGTAGTTTTTAAACCGCTGTATCTTATCTTCTAGTAGGAGTATTTAGGATTTTTTTGGCTCCTTACGAACGCGAAACTCTCCTCTTTCGACTGATTTCATTCGGGTTTCTCGGAGATAAACGGTTCAGACGCTATATTCAAAATAGTGGAAGGGTATTTTTGCTTTTTAAAATTTCCAAGTTTTTAAACCGCTGTATCTTATCTTCTAGTAGGCGTCTTTAGGATTTTTTTGGCTCCTTACAAGCGCGAAACTCTCCTCTTTCGACTAATTTCATTCGGGTTTTTCGCAGAGAAACGGTTCAGACGCTATATTCAAAATAGTGGAAGGGTATTTTTGATTTTTGAAAATTTCGTATTTTTTAAACCGCTGTGTCTCATCTTCTAGTAGGCGTATTTAGGATTTTTTTGGCTCCTTACAAGCGCGAAACTCTCCTCATTCGACTGATTTCATTCGGGTTTCTCGGAGATAAACGGTTCAGACGCTATATTCAAAATAGTTGAAGGGTATTTTTGCTTTTTAAAATTTCCAAGTTTTTAAACCGCTGTATCTCATCTTCTACTAGGCGTCTTTAGGATTTTTTTAGCTCCTTACAAGCGCGAAACTCTCCTCTTTCGACAGATTTCATTCGGGTTTTTCGGAGAGAAACGGTTCAGACGCTATATTCAAAAAAGTGAAAGGGTATTTTTAATTTTTTAAAATTTCGTAGTTTTTAAACCGCTGTATCTCATCTTCTAGTAGGCGTAGTTAGGATTTTTTTGGCTCCCTACAAGCGCGATACTCTCCTCTTTCGAATCATTTCATTCGGGTTTTTCGGAGAGAAACGGTTCAGACGCTATATTCAAATAGTGGAAGGGTATTTTTGATTTTCTACAATTTCAGAGTATTTAAACAGATGTATCTTATCTTCTAGTAGGCGTATTTAGGATTTTTTTGGCACCTTACAAGCGCGAAACTCTCCTCTTTCGACTGATTTGATTCGGGTTTCTCGGAGATAAACGGTTCAGACGCTATATTCAAAATAGTGGAAGGGTATTTTTGATTTTTTAAAATTTCGTAGTTTTAAACCGCAGTATCTTATCTTCTAGTAGGCGTATTTAGGATTTTTTTGGCTCATTTCAAGCGCGAAACTCTCCTCTTTCGACTGATTTCATTCAGGTTTCTCGGAGATAAACGGTTCAGACGCTATATAAATAGTGGAAGGGTATTTTTGATTTTTTAAAATTTTGTAGTTTTTAACCCGCTGTATCTTATCTTCTAGTAGGCGTATTTAGGATTTTTTTGGCTCATTTCAAGCGCGAAACTCTCCTCTTTCGACTCGTTTCATTCGTGTTTTTCGGAGAGAAACGGGTCAGACGCTATATTCAAGATAGTGGAAGGGAATTTTTGATTTTTTAAAATTTCGTAGCTTTAAACCGCTGTATCTTATCTTCTAGTAGGCGTATTTAGGATTTTTTCGGCTCATTTCAAGCGCGAAACTCTCCTCTTTCGACTCGTTTCATTCGAGTTTTTCGGAGAGAAACGGTTCAGACGCTATATTCAAAATAGTGGAAGGGTATTTTTGATCTTTTAAAATTTCGTAGTTTTTAAACCGCTGTATCTTATCTTCTAGTAGGAGTATTTAGGATTTTTTTGGCTCCTTACAAGCGCGAAACTCTCCTCTTTCGACTGATTTCATTCGGGTTTCTCGGAGATAAACGGTTCAAACGCTATATTCAAAATAGTTGAAGGGTATTTTTGATTTTTAAAATTTCCAAGTTTTTAAACCGCTGTATCTTATCTTCTACTAGGCGTCTTTAGGATTTTTTTGGCTCCTTACAAGCGCGAAACTCTCCTCTTTCGACTGATTTCATTCGGGTTTTTCGCAGAGAAACGGTTCAGACGCTATATTCAAAATAGTGGAAGGGTATTTTTGATTTTTTAAAATTTCGTAGTTTTTAAACCGCTGTATCTTATCTTCTAGTAGGCGTATTTAGGATTTTTTAGGCTCCTTACAAGCGCGAAACTCTCCTCTTTCGACTGATTTCATTCGGGTTTCTCGGAGATAAACGGTTCAGACGCTATATTCAAAATAGTGGAAGGGTATTTTTGCTTTTTAAAATTTTCAAGTATTTAAACCGCTGTATCTTATCTTCTAGTAGGCGTCTTTAGGATTTTTTTGGCTCCTTACAAGCGCGAAACACTCCTCTTTCGACTGATTTCATTCGGGTTTTTCGCAGAGAAACGGTTCAGACGCTATATTCAAAATAGTGAAAGGGTATTTTTGATTTTTGAAAATTTCGTAGTTTTTAAACCGCTGTATCTTATCTTCTAGTAGGCATAGTTAGGATTTTTTTGGCTCCCTACAAGCGCGATACTCTCCTCTTTCGAATCATTTCATTCGGGTTTTTCGGAGAGAAACGGTTCAGACGCTATATTCAAATAGTGGAAGGGTATTTTTGATTTTCTAAAACTTCAGAGTATTTAAACAGATGTATCTTATCTTCTGTAGGCGTATTTAGGATCTTTTTGGCTCCTTACAAGCGCGAAACTCTCGTCTTTCGACTCATTTAATTCGAGTTTTTCGGAGAGAAACGGTTCAGACGCTATATTTAAAATAGTGAAAGGGTATTTTTGATTTTTAAAAATTTCGTAGTTTTTATACCGCTGTATCTTATCTTCTGGTAGGCGTATTTAGGATTTTTTTGGCTCATTTCAAGCGGGAAACTCTTCTCTTTCGACTCGTTTCATTCGAGTTTTTCGGAGAGAAACGGTTCAGACGCTATGTTCAAAATAGTGGAAGGGTATTTTTGATCTTTTAAAATTTCGTAGTTTTTAAACCGCTGTATCTTATCTTCTAGTAGGAGTATTTAGGATTTTTTTGGCTCCTTACGAGCGCGAAACTCTCCTCTTTCGACTGATTTCATTCGGGTTTCTCGTAGATAAACGGTTCAGACGCTATATTCAAAATAGTGGAAGGGTATTTTTGCTTTTTAAAATTTCGAAGTTTTTAAACCGCTGTATCTTATCTTCTAGTAGGCGTATTTAGGATTTTTTTGGCTCCTTACAAGCGCGAAACTCTCCTCTTTCGACTGATTTCATTCGGGTTTTTCGCAGAGAAACGGTTCAGACGCAATATTCAAAATAGTGGAAGGGTATTTTTGATTTTTGAAAATTTCGTAGTTTTTAAACCGCTGTATCTCATCTTCTAGTAGGCGTAGTTAGGATTTTTTTGGCTCCTTACAAGCGCGATACTCTCCTCTTTCGAATCATTTCATTCGGGTTTTTCGGAGAGAAACGGTTCAGACGCTATATTCAAAATAGTTGAAGGGTATTTTTGCTTTTTAAAATTTCGAAGTTTTTAAACCGCTGTATCTTATCTTCTACTAGGCGTATTTAGGATTTTTTTGGCTCCTTACAAGCGCGAAACTCTCCTCTTTCGACTGATTTCATTCGGGTTTTTCGAAGAGAAACGGTTCAGACGCTATATTCAAAAAAGTGAAAGGGTATTTTTAATTTTTTAAAATTTCGTAGTTTTTAAACCGCTGTATCTCATCTTCTAGTAGGCGTAGTTAGGATTTTTTTGGCTCCCTACAAGCGCGATACTCTCCTCTTTCGAATCATTTCATTCGGGTTTTTCGGAGAGAAACGGTTCAGACGCTATATTCAAATAGTGGAAGGGTATTTTTGATTTTTTACAATATCAGAGTATTTAAACAGATGTATCTTATCTTCTAGTAGGCGTATCTAGGATTTTTTAGGCTCATTTCAAGCGAGAAACTCTCCTCTTTCGACTGGTTTCATTCGGGTTTTTTCGGAGAGAAACGGTTCAGACGCTATATTCAAAATAGTGGAAGGGTATTTTTGATTTTTTAAAACTTCGAAGTTTTTAAACCGCTGTATCTTATCTTCTAGTAGGCGTATTTAGGATTTTTTTGGCTCCTTACAAGCGCGAAACTCTCGTTTTTCGACTCATTTCATTCGAGTTTTTCGGAGAGAAACGGTTCAGACGCTATATTTAAAATAGTGAAAGGGTATTTTTGATTTTTTAAAATTTCGTAGTTTTTAAACCGCTGTATCTTATCTTCTGGTAGGCGTATTTAGGATTTTTTTGGCTCATTTCAAGCGCGAAACTCTTCTCTTTCGACTCGTTTCATTCGAGTTTTTCGGAGAGAAACGGTTCAGACGCTATATTCAAAATAGTGGAAGGGTATTTTTGATCTTTTAAAATTTCGTAGTTTTTAAACCGCTGTATCTTATCTTCTAGTAGGCGTATTTAGGATTTTTTTGGCTCCTTACGAGCGCGAAACTCTCTTCTTTCGACTGATTTCATTCGGGTTTCTCGGAGATAAACGGTTCAGACGCTATATTCAAAATAGTGGAAGGGTATTTTTGCTTTTTAAAATTTCGTAGTTTTTAAACCGCTGTATCTTATCTTCTGCTAGGCGTCTTTAGGATTTTTTTGGCTCCTTACAAGCGCGAAACTCTCCTCTTTCGACTGATTTCATTCGGGTTTCTCGGAGATAAACGGTTCAGACGCTATATTCAAAATAGTGGAAGGGTATTTTTGCTTTTTAAAATTTCGAAGTTTTTAAACCGCTGTATCTTATCTTCTAGTAGGCGTCTTTAGGATTTTTTTGGCTCATTACAAGCGCGAAACTCTCCTCTTTCGACTGATTTCATTCGGGTTTTTCGGAGAGAAACGGTTCAGACGCTATATTCAAAATAGTGGAAGGGTATTTTTGATCTTTTAAAATTTCGTAGTTTTTAAACCGCTGTATCTTATCTTCTAGTAGGCGTATTTAGGATTTTTTTGGCTCATTACGAGCGCGAAACTCTCTTCTTTCGACTGATTTCATTCGGGTTTCTCGGAGATAAACGGTTCAGACGCTATGTTCAAAATAGTGGAAGGGTATTTTTGCTTTTTAAAATTTCGAAGTTTTTAAACCGCTGTATCTTATCTTCTAATAGGCGTCTTTAGGATTTTTTTGGCTCCTTACAAGCGCGAAACTCTCCTCTTTCGAATGATTTCATTCGGGTTTTTCGCAGACAAACGGTTCAGACGCTATATTCAAAATAGTGGAAGGGTATTTTTGATTTTTGAAAATTTCGTAGTTTTTAAACCGCTGTATCTCATCTTCTAGTAGGCGTAGTTAGGATTTTTTTGGCTCACTACAAGCGCGATACTCTCCTCTTTCGACTCATTTCATTCGGGTTTTTCGGAGAGAAACGGTTCAGACGCTATATTCAAATAGTGGAAGGGTATTTTTGATTTTTTACAATATCAGAGTATTTAAACAGATGTATCTTATCTTCTGTAGGCGTATTTAGGATTTTTTTGGCTCCTTACAAGCGCGAAACTCTTCTCTTTCGACTGATTTCATTCGTTTTTTTCGGAGAGAAACGGTTCAGACGCTATATTCAAAAAAGTGGAAGGGTATTTTTGATTTTTTAAAATTTCGTAGTTTTTAAACCGCTGTATCTTATCTTCTAGTAGGCGTATTTAAGATTTTTTTGGCTCATTTCAAGCGCGAAACTCTCCTCTTTCGGCTGATTTTATTCGGGTTTTTCGGAGAGAAACGGTTCAGACGCTATATTCAAAATAGTGGAAGGGTATTTTTGATTTTTTAAAATTTTGGAGTTTTTAAACCGCTGTATCTTATATTCTAGTAGGCGTGTTCAGGATTTTTTTGTCTCATTTCAAGCGCGAAACGCTCCTCTTTGGACTCATTTCATTCGGGTTTTTCCGAGAGAAACGGTTCAGACGCTATATTCAAAATAGTGGAAGGGTATTTTTGATTTTTTAAAATTTCGTAGTTTTAAACCGCTGTATCTTATCTTTTAGTAGGCGTATTTAGGATTTTTTTGGCTCATTTCAAGCGCGAAACTCTCCTCTTTCGACTGATTTCATTTGGGTTTCTCGGAGATAAACGGTTCAGACGCTATATTAATAGTGGAAGGGTATTTTTGATTTTTTAAAATTTTGTAGTCTTTAACCCGCTGTATCTTATCTCCTAGTAGGCGTATTTAGGATTTTTTTGGCTCATTTCAAGCGCGAAACTCTCCTCTTTCGACTCGTTTCATTCGTGTTTTTCGGAGAGAAACGGTTCAGACGCTATATTCAAGATAGTGGAAGGGAATTTTTGATTTTTTAAAATTTCGTAGCTTTAAACCGCTGTATCTTATCTTCTAGTAGGCGTATTTAGAATTTTTTCGGCTCATTTCAAGCGCGAAACTCTCCTCTTTCGACTCGTTTCATTCGAGTTTTTCGGAGAGAAACGGTTCAGACGCTATATTCAAAATAGTGGAAGGGTATTTTTGATTTTTTAAAATTTCGTAGTTTTTAAACCGCTGTATCTTATCTTCTAGTAGGAGTATTTAGGATTTTTTTGGCTCCTTACGAGCGCGAAACTCTCCTCTTTCGACTGATTTCATTCGGGTTTCTCGGAGATAAACGGTTCAGACGCTATATTCAAAATAGTGGAAGGGTATTTTTGCTTTTTAAAATTTCCAAGTTTTTAAACCGCTGTATCCTATCTTCTACTAGGCGTCTTTAGGATTTTTTTGGCTCCTTACAAGCGCGAAACTCTCCTCTTTCGACTGATTTCATTCGGGTTTTTCGCAGAAAAACGGTTCAGACCCAATATTCAAAATAGTGGAAGGGTATTTTTGATTTTTGAAAATTTCCAACTTTTTAAACCGCTGTATCTTATCTTCTACTAGGCGTCTTTAGGATTTTTTTGGTTCCTTACAAGCGCGAAACTCTCCTCTTTCGACTGATTTCATTCTTGTTTTTCGCAGAGAAACGGTTCAGACGCTATATTCAAAATAGTGGAAAGGTATTTTTGATTTTTGATAATTTCGTATTTTTTAAACCGCTGTATCTTATCTTCTAGTAGGCGTATTTAGGATTTTTTTGGCTCATTTCAAGCGCGAAACTCTCCTCTTTCGACTGGTTTCATTTGAGTTTTTCGGAGAGAAACGGTTCAGACGCTATATTCAAAATAGTGGAAGGGTATTTTTGATTTTTTAAAATTTCGTAGTTTTTAAACCGCTGTATCTTATCTTCTAGTAGGCGTATTTAGGATTTTTTTGGCTTATTTCGAGCGCGAAACTCTCCACTTTCGACTCGTTTCATTCGAGTTTTTCGGAGAGAAACGGTTCAGACGCTATATTCAAAATAGTGGAAGGGTATTTTTGATTTTTTAAAATTTCGTAGTTTTTAAACCGCTGTATCTTATCTTCTAGTAGGCGTATTTAGGATTTTTTTGGCTCATTTCAAGCGCGAAACTCTCCTCTTTCGACTCGTTTCATTCGAGTTTTTCGGAGAGAAACGGTTCAGACGCTATATACAAAATAGTGGAAGCGTATTTTTGATTTTTTAAAACTTCGAAGTCTTTAAACCGCTGTATCTTATCTTCTAGTAGGTGTATTTAGGATTTTTTTGGCTTATTTCGAGCGCGAAACTCTCCTCTTTCGACTCGTTTCATTCGAGTTTTTCGGAGAGAAACGGTTTAGACGCTATATTCAAAATAGTGGTAGGGTATTTTTGATTTTTTAAAATTTCGTAGTATTTAAACCGCTGTATCTTATCTTCTAGTAGGCGTATTTAGGATTTTTTTGGCTCATTTCAAGCGCGAAACTCTCCTCTTCCGACTGATTTCATTCGGGTTTCTCGGAGATAAACGGTTCAGACGCTATATAAATAGTGGAATGGTATTTTTGATTTTATAAATTTTGTAGTTTTTAAACCGCTGTATCTTATCTTCTATTAGGCGTATTTAGGAATTTTTTGGCTCATTTCAAGCGCGAAACTCTCCTCTTTCGACTCGTTTCATTCGAGTTTTTCGGAGAGAAACGGTTCAGACGCTATATACAAAATAGTGGAAGCGTATTTTTGATTTTTTAAAACTTCGAAGTCTTTAAACCGCTGTATCTTATCTTCTAGTAGTTGTATTTAGGATTTTTTTGGCTTATTTCGAGCGCGAAACTCTCCACTTTCGACTCGTTTCATTCGAGTTTTTCGGAGAGAAACGGTTTAGACGCTATATTCAAAATAGTGGTAGGGTATTTTTGATTTTTTAAAATTTCGTAGTATTTAAACCGCTGTATCTTATCTTCTAGTAGGCGTATTTAGGATTTTTTTGGCTCATTTCAAGCGCGAAACTCTCCTCTTCCGACTGATTTCATTCGGGTTTCTCGGAGATAAACGGTTCAGACGCTATATAAATAGTGGAATGGTATTTTTGATTTTATAAATTTTGTAGTTTTTAAACCGCTGTATCTTATCTTCTATTAGGCGTATTTAGGAATTTTTTGGCTCATTTCAAGCGCGAAACTCTCCTCTTTCGACTCGTTTCATTCGTGTTTTTCGGAGAGATACGGGTCAGACGCTATATTCAAGAGAGTGGAAGGGAATTTTTGATTTTTTAAAATTTCGTAGTTTTAAACCGCTGTATCTTATCTTCTAGTAGGCGTATTTAGGATTTTTTCGGCTCCTTACAAGCGCGAAACTCTCCTCTTTCGACTGATTTGATTCGGGTTTCTCGGAGATAAACGGTTCAGACGCTATATTCAAAATAGTGGAAGGGTATTTTTGATTTTTTAATATTTCGTAGATTTAAACCGCAGTATCTTATCTTCTAGTAGTCGTATTTAGGATTTTTTTGGCTCATTTCAAGCGCGAAACTCTCCTCTTTCGACTTATTTCATTCGGGTTTCTCGGAGATAAACCGTTCAGGCGCTATATTCAAAATAGTGGAATGGTATTTTTGATTTTTTAAAATTTCGAAGTCTTTAAACCGCTGTATCTTATCTTCTAGTAGGCGTATTTAGGATTTTTTTGGCTCATTTCAAGCGCGAAACTCTCCTCTTTCGACTAGTTTCATTCGAGTTTTTCGGAGAGAAACGGGTCAGACGCTATATTCAAAATAGTGGAAGGGTATCTTTGATTTTTAAAAATTTCGTAGTTTTTAAACCGCTGTATCTTATCTTGTAGTAGGCGTATTTAGGATTTTTTTGCTCATTTCAAGCGCGAAACTCTCCTCTTTCGACTCGTTTCATTCGAGTTTTTCGGAGAGAAACGGTTCAGACGCTATATTCAAAATAGTGGAAGGGTATTTTTGATCTTTTAAAATTTCGTAGTTTTTAAACCGCTGTATCTTATCTTCTAGTAGGCGTATTTAGGATTTTTTTGGCTCCTTACGAGCGCGATACTCTCCTCTTTCTACTGATTTCATTCGGGTTTCTCGGAGATAAACGGTTCAGACGCTATATTCAAAATAGTGGAAGGGTATTTTTGCTTTTTAAAATTTCCAAGTTTTTAAACCGCTGTATCTTATCTTCTACTAGGCGTCTTTAGGATTTTTTTGGCTCCTTACAAGCGCGAAACTCTCCTCATTCGACTGATTTCATTCGGGTTTTTCGCAGAGAAACGGTTCAGACCCAATATTCAAAATAGTGGAAGGGTATTTTTGATTTTTTAAAATTTCGAGGTTTTTAAACTGCATTATCTTATCTTCTAGTAGGCGTATTTAGGATTTTTTTGGCTCATTTCAAGCGCGAAACTCTCCTCTTTCGACTCGTTTCATTCGAGTTTTTCGAAGAGAAACGGTTCAGACGCTATATTCAAAATAGTGGAAGGGTATTTTTGATTTTTTAAATTTTCGGAGATTTGAAACCGCTGTATCTTATCTTCTAGTAAGGGTATTTAGGATTTTTTTGGCTCATTTCAAGCGCGAAACTCTTCTCTTTCGACTGATTTAATTCGGGTTTTTCGGAGATAAACGGTTCAGACACTATATTCAAAATAGTGGAAGGGTATTTTTGCTTTTTAAAATTTCGTAGTTTTTAAACCGCTGTATCTTATCTTCTACTAGGCGTCTTTAGGATTTTTTTGGTTCCTTACAAGCGCGAAACTCTCCTCTTTCGACTGATTTCATTCTTGTTTTTCGCAGAGAAACGGTTCAGACCCAATATTCAAAATAGTGGAAGGGTATCTTTGATTTTTAAAAATTTTGTAGTTTTTAAACCGCTGTATCTTATCTTGTAGTAGGCGTATTTAGGATTTTTTAGGCTCATTTCAAGCGCGAAACTCTCCTCTTTCGACTCGTTTCATTCGAGTTTTTCGGAGAGAAACGGTTCAGACGCTATATTCAAATGGTGGAAGGGTATATTTGATTTTTTAAAATTTCGTAGTTTTTAAACCGCAGTATCTTATCTTCTAGTAGGCGTATTTAGGATATATTTGGCACATTTCAAGCGCGAAACTCTCCTCTTTCGACTCGTTTCGTTCGAGTTTTTCGGAGAGAAACGGTTCAGGCGCTATATTCAAAATAGTGGAAGGGAATTTTTGATTTTTTAAAATTTCGGAGATTTGAAACCGCTGTATCTTATCTTCTAGTAGGCGTATTTAGGATTTTTTTGGCTCATTTCAGCGCGAAACTCTCCTCTTTCGACTGATTTCATTCGGGTTTTTCGGAGAGAAACGGTACAGACACTATATTCAAAATAGTGGAAGGGTATTTTTGCTTTTTAAAATTTCCAACTTTTTAAACCGCTGTATCTTATCTTCTACTAGGCGTCTTTAGGATTTTTTTGGTTCCTTACAAGCGCGAAACTCTCCTCTTTCGACTGATTTCATTCTTGTTTTTCGCAGAGAAACGGTTCAGACCCAATATTCAAAATAGTGGAAAGGTATTTTTGATTTTTGATAATTTCGTATTTTTTAAACCGCTGTATCTTATCTTCTAGTAGGCGTATTTAGGATTTTTTTGGCTCATTTCAAGCGCGAAACTCTCCTCTTTCGACTCGTTTCATTTGAGTTTTTCGGAGAGAAACGGTTCAGACGCTATATTCAAAATAGTGGAAGGGTATTTTTGATTTTTTAAAATTTCCTAGTTTTTAAACCGCTGTATCTTATCTTCTAGTAGGCGTATTTAAGATTTTTTTGGCTTATTTCGAACGCGAAACTCTCCACTTTCGACTCGTTTCATTCGAGTTTTTCGGAGAGAAACGGTTCAGACGCTATATTCAAAATAGTGGAAGGGTATATTTGATTTTTTAAAATTTCGTAGTTTTTAAACCGCTGTATCTTATCTTCTAGTTGGCGTATTTAGGATTTTTTTGGCTCATTTCAAGCGCGAAACTCTCCTCTTTCGACTCGTTTCATTCGAGTTTTTCGGAGAGAAACGGTTCAGACGCTATATACAAAATAGTGGAAGCGTATTTTTGATTTTTTAAAACTTCGAAGTCTTTAAACCGCTGTATCTTATCTTCTAGTAGTTGTATTTAGGATTTTTTTGGCTTATTTCGAGCGCGAAACTCTCCACTTTCGACTCGTTTGATTCGAGTTTTTCGGAGAGAAACGGTTTAGACGCTATATTCAAAATAGTGGAAGGGTATTTTTGATTTTTTAAAATTTCGTAGTATTTAAACCGCTGTATCTTATCTTCTAGTAGGCGTATTTAGGATTTTTTTGGCTCATTTCAAGCGCGAAACTCTCCTCTTCCGACTGATTTCATTCGGGTTTCTCGGAGATAAACGGTTCAGACGCTATATAAATAGTGGAATGGTATTTTTGATTTTATAAATTTTGTAGTTTTTAAACCGCTGTATCTTATCTTCTATTAGGCGTATTTAGGAATTTTTTGGCTCATTTCAAGCGCGAAACTCTCCTCTTTCGACTCGTTTCATTCGTGTTTTTCGGAGAGATACGGGTCAGACGCTATATTCAAGAGAGTGGAAGGGAATTTTTGATTTTTTAAAATTTCGTAGTTTTAAACCGCTGTATCTTATCTTCTAGTAGGCGTATTTAGGATTTTTTCGGCTCCTTACAAGCGCGAAACTCTCCTCTTTCGACTGATTTGATTCGGGTTTCTCGGAGATAAACGGTTCAGACGCTATATTCAAAATAGTGGAAGGGTATTTTTGATTTTTTAATATTTCGTAGATTTAAACCGCAGTATCTTATCTTCTAGTAGTCGTATTTAGGATTTTTTTGGCTCATTTCAAGCGCGAAACTCTCCTCTTTCGACTTATTTCATTCGGGTTTCTCGGAGATAAACCGTTCAGGCGCTATATTCAAAATAGTGGAATGGTATTTTTGATTTTTTAAAATTTCGAAGTCTTTAAACCGCTGTATCTTATCTTCTAGTAGGCGTATTTAGGATTTTTTTGGCTCATTTCAAGCGCGAAACTCTCCTCTTTCGACTAGTTTCATTCGAGTTTTTCGGAGAGAAACGGGTCAGACGCTATATTCAAAATAGTGGAAGGGTATCTTTGATTTTTAAAAATTTCGTAGTTTTTAAACCGCTGTATCTTATCTTGTAGTAGGCGTATTTAGGATTTTTTTGGCTCATTTCAAGCGCGAAACTCTCCTCTTTCGACTCGTTTCATTCGAGTTTTTCGGAGAGAAACGGTTCAGACGCTATATTCAAAATAGTGGAAGGGTATTTTTGATCTTTTAAAATTTCGTAGTTTTTAAACCGCTGTATCTTATCTTCTAGTAGGCGTATTTAGGATTTTTTTGGCTCCTTACGAGCGCGATACTCTCCTCTTTCTACTGATTTCATTCGGGTTTCTCGGAGATAAACGGTTCAGACGCTATATTCAAAATAGTGGAAGGGTATTTTTGCTTTTTAAAATTTCCAAGTTTTTAAACCGCTGTATCTTATCTTCTACTAGGCGTCTTTAGGATTTTTTTGGCTCCTTACAAGCGCGAAACTCTCCTCATTCGACTGATTTCATTCGGGTTTTTCGCAGAGAAACGGTTCAGACCCAATATTCAAAATAGTGGAAGGGTATTTTTGATTTTTTAAAATTTCGAGGTTTTTAAACTGCATTATCTTATCTTCTAGTAGGCGTATTTAGGATTTTTTTGGCTCATTTCAAGCGCGAAACTCTCCTTTTTCGACTCGTTTCATTCGAGTTTTTCGAAGAGAAACGGTTCAGACGCTATATTCAAAATAGTGGAAGGGTATTTTTGATTTTTTAAATTTTCGGAGATTTGAAACCGCTGTATCTTATCTTCTAGTAAGGGTATTTAGGATTTTTTTGGCTCATTTCAAGCGCGAAACTCTTCTCTTTCGACTGATTTAATTCGGGTTTTTCGGAGATAAACGGTTCAGACACTATATTCAAAATAGTGGAAGGGTATTTTTGCTTTTTAAAATTTCGTAGTTTTTAAACCGCTGTATCTTATCTTCTACTAGGCGTCTTTAGGATTTTTTTGGTTCCTTACAAGCGCGAAACTCTCCTCTTTCGACTGATTTCATTCTTGTTTTTCGCAGAGAAACGGTTCAGACCCAATATTCAAAATAGTGGAAGGGTATCTTTGATTTTTAAAAATTTTGTAGTTTTTAAACCGCTGTATCTTATCTTGTAGTAGGCGTATTTAGGATTTTTTAGGCTCATTTCAAGCGCGAAACTCTCCTCTTTCGACTCGTTTCATTCGAGTTTTTCGGAGAGAAACGGTTCAGACGCTATATTCAAAATAGTGGAAGGGTATTTTTGATTTTTTAAAATTTCGTAGTTTTTAAACCGCTGTATCTTATCTTCTAGTAGGCGTATTTAGGATTTTTTTGGCTCATTTACAAGCGCGAAACTCTCCTCTTTCGACTGTTTCATTCGGGTTTTTCGGAGAGAAACGGTTCAGACGCTATATTCAAAATAGTGGAAGGGTATTTTTGATTTTTTAAAATTTCGTAGTATTTAAACCGCTGTATCTTATCTTCTAGTAGGCGTATTTAGGATTTTTTTGGCTCATTTAAGCGCGAAACTCTCCTCTTTCGACTGATTTCATTCGGGTTTTTCGGAGAGAAACGGTTCAGACGCTATATTCAAAATAGTGGAAGGGTATTTTTGATTTTTTAAAATTTCGTAGCTTTTTAAACCGCTGTATCTTATCTTCTATTCGGCGTATTTAGGATTTTTTTGGCTCATTACAAGCGCGAAGCTCTCCTCTTTCGACTCGTTTCATTCGAGTTTTTCGGAGAGAAACGGGTCAGACGCTATATTCAAAATAGTGGAAGGGTATTTTTGATTTTTTAAAATTTCGTAGTATTTAAACCGCTGTATCTTATCTTCTAGTAGGCGTATTTAGGATTTTTTTGGCTCATTACAAGCGCGAAACTCTCCTCATTCGACTTGTTTCATTTGAG
>NW_028256632.1:0-22153 GCF_048593485.1 Apis florea | reverse complement strand
CGCTTATAAAGAGTCAAAAAAATCCTTAATACGCCTACTAGAAGATAAGATACAGCGGTTTAAAATTTCCGAAATTTTGAAAAATCAAAAATACCCTTCCACTATTTTGAATATATCGTCTGAAACGCTTCTCTCCGAAATACCCGAATGAAATGAGTCGAAAGAGGAGAGCTTCGCGCTTGTAAGGAGCCAAAAAAATCCTAAATACGCCTACTAGAAGATAAGAAACAGCGGTTTAAAAACTTCGAAATTTTAAAAAATCAAAAATACCCTTGCACTATTTTGAATATAGCGTCTCAACCGTTTCTCTCCGAAAAACCCGAATGAAATGTTTCGAAAGAGGATAGTTTCGCGCTTGTAAAGAGTCAAAAAAATCCTTAATACGCCTACTAGAAGATAAGATACAGCTGTTTAAATACTTCGAAATTTTAAAAAATCAAAAATACCCTTACGCTATTTTGAATATAGCGTCTGAACCGTTTCTCTCCGAAAAACCCGAATGAAATCAGACGAAAGAGGAGAGTTTCGCGCTTGTAAGGAGCCAAAAAAATCCTTAATACGCCTACTAGAAGATAAGATGCAGCGGTGTGAAAACTTCGAAATTTTAAAACATCAAAAATACCCTTCCACTAATTTGAATATAGCGTCTTAACCGTTACTCTCCGGAAAACACGAATGAAATGATTCGAAGGAGGAGTGTTTCGCACTTGAAATGAGCTCAAAAAATACTAAATACGCCTACTAGAAGAGAAGATACAGCGGTTTAAAAACTTCGAAATTTTAAAAAATCAAAAATACCCTTCCACTAATTTGAATATAGCGTCTTAACCGTTTTTCTCCGAAAAACCCGAATGAAATGTTTCGAAAGAGGATAGTTTCGCGCTTGTAAAGAGTCAAAAAAATCCTTAATACGCCTACCAGAAGATAAGATACAGCGGGTTAAATACTTCGAAATTTTAAAAAAACAAAAATACCCTTCCACTATTTCGAATATAGCATCTTAACCGTTTCTCTCCAAAAAAACCCGAACGAAAGGATTCGAAAGAGGAGAGCTTCGCGCTTGTAAGGAGCCAATAAAATCCTAAATATGCCTACTAGAAGATAAGATACAGCGGTTTAAAAATCCCGAAATTTTAAAAAATCAAAAATACCCTTCCACTATTTTGAATATTGCGTCTGAACCGTTCCTCTCCGAAAAACTCGTATAAAATCCGTCGAAAGAGGAGTGTTTCGCGCTTGAAATGAGCTCAAAAAATCCTAAATACGCCTTCTAGAAGATAAGATACAGCGGTTTAAAAAATCCGAAATTTTAAAAAATCAAAAATACCCTTCCACTATTTTGAATATATCCTCTGAACCGCTTCTCTCCGAAAAACCCGAATGAAATGAGTCGAAAGAGGATTGTTTCGCGCTTGAAATGAGCCCAAAAAATAGTAAATACGCCTACTAGAAGATAAGATACAGCGGTTTAATGACTTCGAAATTTTAAAAAATCAAATATACCCTTCCTCTAATTTGAATATAGCGTCTTAACCGTTTCTCTCCGAAAAACCCGAATGAAATCAGTCGAAAGAGGAGAGCTTCGCGCTTGTAAGGAGCCAAAAAAATCCTAAATACGCCTACTAGAAGATAAGATACAGCGGTTTAAATACTTCGAAATTTAAAAAAAAAAAAAATACCCTTGCACTATTTTGAATATAGCGTCTGAACCGTTTCTCTCCGAAAAACCCAAATGAAATGAGTCGAAAGAGGAGAGTTTCGCGCTTGAAATGAGCCAAGAAAATCCTAAATACGCCTACTAGATGATAAGATACAGCGGTTTAATTACTTCACAATATTAAAAAATCAAAAATACCCTTCCACTATTTTGAATATAGCATCTTAACCGTTTCTCTCCAAAAAACCCGAATGAAATCAGTCGAAAGAGGAGAGCTTCGCGCTTGTAAGGAGCCAAAAATATCCTTAATACGCCTACTAGAAGATAAGATGCAGCGGTTTGAAGTCTTCGAAATTTTAAAAAATCATAAATACCCTTCCACTAATTTGAATATAGCGTCTTAAACGTTTCTCTCCGAAAATCCCGAATGAAATGAGTCGAAAGAGGAGAGTTTCGCGCTTGAAATGAGCCAAGAAAATCCTAAATACGCCTACTAGATGATAAGATACAGCGGTTTAATTACTTCACAATTTTAAAAAATCAAAAATACCCTTGCACTATTTTGAATATAGCGTCTCAACCGTTTCTCTCCGAAAAACCCGAATAAAATGTTTCGAAAGAGGAGAGTTTCGCGCTTGTAAGGAGCCAAAAAAATCCTTAATACGCCTACTAGAAGATAAGATACAGCGGTTTAAATACTTCGAAATTTTAAAAAATCAAAAATATCCTTACACTATTTTGAATATAGCGTCTGAACCGTTTCTCTCCGAAAAACCCGAATGAAATCAGTCGAAAGAGGAGAGTTTCGCGCTTGTAAGGAGCCAAAAAAATCCTTAATACGCCTACTAGAAGATAAGATGCAGCGGTGTGAAAACTTCGAAATTTTAAAACATCAAAAATACCCTTCCACTAATTTGAATATAGCGTCTTAACCGTTACTCTCCGGAAAACACGAATGAAATCAGTCGAAAGAGGAGAGATTCGCGCTTGTAAGGAGCTAAAAAAATCCTAAATATGCCTACTAGAAGATAAGATACAGCGGTTTAAAAATCCCGAAATTTTAAAAAATCAAAAATACCCTTCCACTATTTTGAATATTGCGTCTGAACCGTTCCTCTCCGAAAAACTCGAATAAAATCCGTCGAAAGAGGAGTGTTTCGCGCTTGAAATGAGCTCAAAAAATCCTAAATACGCCTACTAGAAGATAGGATACAGCGGTTTAAAAATTCCAAAATTTTAAAAAATCAAAAATACCCTTCCAATATTTTGAATATATCCTCTGAACCGCTTCTCTCCGAAAAACCCGAATGAAATGAGTCGAAAGAGGATTGTTTCGCGCTTGAAATGAGCCCAAAAAATAGTAAATACGCCTACTAGAAGATAAGATACAGCGGTTTAATGACTTCGAAATTTTAAAAAATCAAATATACCCTTCCTCTAATTTGAATATAGCGTCTTAACCGTTTCTCTCCGAAAAACCCGAATGAAATCAGTCGAAAGAGGAGAGCTTCGCGCTTGTAAGGAGGCAAAAAAATCCTAAATATGCATACTAGAAGATAAGATACAGCGGTTTAAAAATCCCGAAATTTTAAAAAATCAAAAATACTCTTCCACTATTTTGAATATATCCTCTGAACCGCTTCTCTCCGAAAAACCCGAATGAAATGAGTCGAAAGAGGATTGTTTCGCGCTTGAAATGAGCCCAAAAAATAGTAAATACGCCTACTAGAAGATAAGATACAGCGGTTTAATGACTTCGAAATTTTAAAAAATCAAATATACCCTTCCTCTAATTTGAATATAGCGTCTTAACCGTTTCTCTCCGAAAAACCCGAATGAAATCAGTCGAAAGAGGAGAGCTTCGCGCTTGTAAGGAGCCAAAAAAATCCTAAATACGCCTACTAGAAGATAAGATACAGCGGTTTAAATACTTCGAAATTTAAAAAAAACAAAAATACCCTTGCACTATTTTGAATATAGCGTCTGAACCGTTTCTCTCCGAAAAACCCGAATGAAATCAGTCGAAAGAGGAGAGCTTCGCGCTTGTAAGGAGCCAAAAATATCCTTAATACGCCTACTAGAAGATAAGATGCAGCGGTTTGAAAACTTCGAAATTTTAAAAAATCAAAAATACTTTTCCACTCTTTTGAATATAGCGTCTGAACCGTTTCTCTCCGAAAAACCCAAATGAAATGAGTCGAAAGAGGAGAGTTTCGCGCTTGAAATGGGCCAAGAAAATCCTAAATACGCCTACTAGATGATAAGATACAGCGGTTTAAATACTTCAAAATTTTAAAAAATCAAAAATACCCTTCCACTATTTTGAATATAGCATCTTAACCGTTTCTCTCCAAAAAACCCGAATGAAATCAGTCGAAAGAGGAGAGTTTCGCGCTTGTAAGGAGCCAAATATATCCATAATACGCCTACTAGAAGATACGATGAAGCGGTTTGAAAACTTCGAAATTTTAAAAAATCATAAATACCCTTCCACTATTTTGAATATATCCTCTGAACCGCTTCTCTCCGAAAAACCCGAATGAAATGAGTCGAAAGAGGATTGTTTCGCGCTTGAAATGAGCCCAAAAAATAGTAAATACGCCTACTAGAAGATAAGATACAGCGGTTTAATGACCTCGAAATTTTAAAAAATCAAATATACCTTTCCTCTAATTTGAATATAGCGTCTTAACCGTTTCTCTCCGAAAAACCCGAATGAAATCAGTCGAAAGAGGAGAGCTTCGCGCTTGTAAGGAGCCAAATATATCCCTAATACGCCTAATAGAAGATACGATGCAGCGGTTTGAAAACTTCGAAATTTTAAAAAATCATAAATACCCTTCCACTAATTTGAATATAGCGTCTTAAACGTTTCTCTCCGAAAATCCCGAATGATATGATTCGAAAGAGGAGAGTTTCGCGCTTGAAATGAGCCCAAAAAATCCTAAATACGCCTACTAGAAGATAAGATACAGCGGATTAAAAATTCCGAAATTTTAAAAAATCAAAAATACCCTTCCACTATTTTGAATATTGCGTCTGAACAATTCCTCTCCGAAAAACCCGAATAAAATCCGTCGAAAGAGGAGTATTTCGCGCTTGAAATGAGCTCAAAAAATCCTAAATACGCCGACTAGAAGATAAGATACAGCGGGTTAAAAATTCCGAAATTTTAAAAAATCAAAAATACCCTTCCACTATTTTGAATATATCGTCTGAAACGCTTCTCTCCGAAAAACCCGAATGAAATGAATCGAAAGAAGAGAGCTTCGCGCTTGTAAGGAGCCAAAAAAAACCTAAATACGCCTACTAGAAGATAAGATACAGCGGTTTAAAGACTTCGAAATTTTAAAAAATCAAAAATACCCTTGCACTATTTTGAATATAGCGTCTGAACCGTTTCTATCCAAAAAACACGAATGAAATCAGTCGAAAGAGGAGAGTTTCGCGCTTGAAATGAGCCAAAAGAATCCTAAACAAGCCTACTAGAAGATAAAATACAACGGTTTAAAATTTACGAAATTTTAAAAAATCAAAAATACCCTTCCACTATTTTGAATATAGCATCTAAACCGTATCTCTCCGAAAAACCCGAATGAAATCAGTCGAAAGAGTAGAGTTTCGCGCTTGTAAGGAGCCAAAAAAATTCTAAATACGCCTACTAGAAGATAAGATACAGCGGTTCAAATACTTCGAAATTTTAAAAAATCAAAAATACCCTTCCACTCTTTTAAATGGAGCGTCTGAACCGTTTCTCTCCGAAAAACCCGAATGAATGCAGTCGAAAGAGGAGAGTTTCGCGCTTGTAAGGAGCTAAAAAAATCCTAAATATGCCTACTAGAAGATAAGATACAGCGGTTTAAAAATCCCGAAATATTAAAAAATCAAAAATACCCTTCCACTATTTTGAATATTGCGTCTGAACCGTTCCTCTCCGAAAAACTCGAATAAAATCCGTCGAAAGAGGAGTGTTTCGCGCTTGAAATGAGCTCAAAAAATCCTAAATACGCCTACTAGAAGATAAGATACAGCGGTTTAAAAATTCCGAAATTTTAAAAAATCAAAAATACCCTTCCACTCTTTTGAATATATCATCTGAACCGCTTCTCTCCGAAAAACCCGAATGAAATGAGTCGAAAGAGGATTTTTTCGCGCTTGAAATGAGCCCAAAAAATAGTAAATACGCCTACTAGAAGATAAGATACAACGGTTTAATGACATCGAAATTTTAAAAAATCAAATATACCCTTCCTCTAATTTGAATATAGCGTCTTAACCGTTTCTCTCCGAAAAACCCGAATGAAATCAGTCGAAAGAGGAGAGCTTCGCGCTTGTAAGGAGCCAAAAATATCCTTAATACGCCTACTACTAGAAGATAAGATGCAGCGGTTTGAAAACTTCGAAATTTTAAAAAATCAAAAATACTTTTCCACTATTTTGAATATAGCGTCTGAACCGTTTCTCTCCGAAAAACCCGAATGAAATGTTTCGAAAGAGGATAGTTTCGCGCTTGTAAAGAGTCAAAAAAATCCTTAATACGCCTACTAGAAGATAAGATACAGAGGTTTAAAATTTCCGAAATTTTGAAAAATCAAAAATACCCTTCCACTATTTTGAATATAGCGTCTGAACCGTTTCTATCCAAAAACACGAATGAAATCAGTCGCAAGAGGAGAGTTTCGCGCTTGAAATGAGCCAAAAAAATCCTAAACAAGCCTACTAGAAAATAAGATACAGCGGTTTAAAAACTTCGAAATTTTAAAAAATCAAAAATGCCCTTCCACTAATTTGAATATAGCTTCTGAACCGTTTCTCTCCGAAAAACCCGAATGAAATCAGTCGAAAGAGGAGAGTTTCGCGCTTGTAAGGAGCTAAAAAATCCTAAATATGCCTACCAGAAGATAAGATACAGCGGTTTAAAAATCCCGAAATTTTAAAAAATCAAAAATACCCTTCCACTATTTTGAATATTGCGTCTGAACCGTTCCTCTCCGAAAAACTCGAATAAAATCCGTCGAAAGAGGAGTGTTTCGCGCTTGAAATGAGCTCAAAAAATCCTAAATACGCCTACTAGAAGATAAGATACAGCGGTTTAAAAATTCCGAAATTTTAAAAAATCAAAAATACCCTTCCACTATTTTGAATATATCCTCTGAACCGCTTCTCTCCGAAAAACCCGTTTGACATGAGTCGAAAGAGGATTGTTTCGCGCTTGTAAGGAGCCAAAAAAATCCTAAATACGCCTACTAGAAGATAAGATACAGCGGTTTAAATACTTCGAAATTTTAAAAAAAAAAAATACCCTTGCACTATTTTGAATATAGCGTCTGAACCGTTTCTCTCCGAAAAACCCGAATGAAATCAGTCGAAAGAGGAGAGTTTCGCGCTTGTAAGGAGCCAAAAAAATCCTAAATACGCCTACTACAAGTTAGGATACAGCGGTTCAAATACTTCGAAATTTTAAAAAATCAAAAGTACCCTTCCACTATTTTGAATATAGCATCTTAACCGTTTCTCTCCAAAAAACCCGAATGAAAACAGTCGAAAGAGGAGAGCTTCGCGCTTGTAAGGAGCAAAAAACATCCTAAATACGCCTACTAGAAGATAAGATACAGCGGTTCAAATACTACGAAATTTTAAAAAATCAAAAATACCCTTCCACTCTTTTAAATGGAGCGTCTGAACCGTTTCTCTCTGAAAAACCCGAATGAAATCAGTCGAAAGAGGAGAGTTTCGCGCTTGTAAGGAGCTAAAAAAATCCTAAATATGCCTACTAGAAGATAAGATACAGCGGTTTAAAAATCCCGAAATTTTAAAAAATCAAAAATACCCTTCCACTATTTTGAATATTGCGTCTGAACCGTTCCTCTCCGAAAAACTCGAATAAAATCCGTCGAAAGAGGAGTGTTTCGCGCTTGAAATGAGCTCAAAAAATCCTAAATACGCCTACTAGAAGATAAGATACAGCGGTTTAAAAATTCCGAAATTTTAAAAAATCAAAAATACCCTTCCACTATTTTGAATATAGCGTCTGAACCGTTCCTCTCCGAAAAACCCGAATGAAATGATTCGAAAGAGGAGTGTTTCGCGCTTGTAAGGAACCGAAAAAATCCTAAATACACCTACTAGAAGATAAGATACAGCGGTTTAAATCATCGAAATTTTAAAAAATCAAAAATACCCTTCCACTATTTTGAATATAGCGTCTGAACCGTTCCTCTCCGAAAAACCCGAATGAAATCCGACGAATGAGGAGAGTTTCTCGCTTGTAAGGAGCCAAAAAAATCCTAAATACGTCTACTAGAAGATAAGATACAGCGGTTTAAAAACTTCAAAATTTTAAAAAATCAAAAATACCCTTCCACTATTTTGAATATAGCGTCTGAACCGATTATCTCCGAAAAACCCGAATGAAATGCGTCGAAAGAGGAGAGTTTCGGGCTTGTACGGAGACGAAAAAATCCTAAATACGCCTACTACAAGATAAGATACAGCAGTTTAAATATTCCGAAATTTTAAAAAATCAAAAATACCCTTCCACTATTTTGAATATAGCGTCTGAACCGTTTCTGTCCGAAAAACCCGAATGAAATCAGTCGAAAGAGGAGAGTTTCGCGCTTGTATGGAGCCAAAAAAAAACCTAAATACGCCTACTAGAAGATAAGATACAGCGGTTTAAAATGTCCGAAATTTTAAAAAATCAAAAATAGCCTTCCACTATTTAGAATATATCGTCTGAACCGTTTCTCTCCGAAAAACCCGAATGAAATCAGTCAAAAGAGGAGAGTTTCGCGCTTGAAATGAGCCAAAAAAATCCTAAACACTCCTACTAGAAGATAAGATACAGCGGTTTAAAAATTACGAAATTTTAAAAAATCAAAAATAACCTTCCACTATTTTAAATATAGCTTCTGAGCCGTTCCTCACCGAAAAACCCGAATGAAATGCTTCGAAAGAGGAGAGATTCGCGCTTGTAAGAATCCAAAAAAATCCGAAACGCGCCTAATGGAAGATAAGATACAGCGGTTTAAAAACTTCGAAATTTTAAAAAATCAAAAATACCCTTGCACTATTTCGAATATAGCGTCTGAACCGTTTCTCTCCGAAAAACGCGAATGAAATCACTCGAAAGAGGTAAGTTTCGCGCTTGAAATGAGCCCAAAGAATCCTAAATACGCCTACTAGATGATAAGATACAGTGGTTTTAATATTCCGAAATTTTAAAAAACAAAAATACCCTTCCACTATTTTGAATATAGCGTCTGAACCGTTCCTCTCCGAAAAACCTGAATGAAATCCGACGAAATAGGAGAGTTTCGCTCTTGAAATGAGCCAAAAAAATCCTAAACACGCCTACTAGAAGATAAGATACAGCGGTTTAAAAACTTCGAAATTTTAAAAAATCAAATATATCCTTCTACTATTTTGAATATAGCGTCTGAACCGTTTGTCTCCGAAAAACCCGAATGAAATCAGTCGAAAGAGGAGAGTTTCGCGCTTGTAAGGAGCCAAGAAAATCCTAAATACGCCTACTAGAAGATGAGATACAGCGGTTTAAAGACTTCGAAATTTTAAAAAATCAAAAATACCCTTCCACTCTTTTGAATATAGCGTCTCAACCGTTTCTATCCGAAAAACCCGAATGAAATGGTTCGAAAGAGTATAGTTTCGCGCTTGTAAAGAGTCAAAAAAATCCTTAATACGCCTACTAGAAGATAAGATACAGCGGTTTAAATACTTCGAAATTTTAAAAAATCAAAAATACCCTTCCACTAATTTGAATATAGCGTCTGAACCGTTTCTCTCAGAAAAACCCGAATGAAATCAGTCGAAAGAGGAGAGTTTCGCGCTTGTAAGGAGCAAAAAAAATTCTAAATACGCCTACTAGAAGATAAGATACAGCGGTTTAAATACTTCGAAATTTTAAAAAATCTAAAATACCCTTCCACTATTTTGAATATTGCGTCTGAACCGTTCCTCTCCGAAAAACTCGAATAAAATCCGTAGAAAGAGGAGTGTTTCGAGCTTAAAATGAACTCAAAAAATCCTAAATACGCCTACCAGAAGATAAGATACAGCGGTTTAAATATTCCGAAATTTTAAAAAATCAAAAATACCCTTCCACTATTTTGAATATTGCGTCTGAACCGTTGCTCTCCGAAAAACCCGAATGAAATGAGTCGAAAGTGGAGAGTTCCGCGCTTGTAAGGAGCCAAAAAAATCCTAAATACGCCTACTAGAAGATAAGATACAGCGGTTTAAATACTTCGAAATTTTAAAAAATCAAAAATACCCTTCCACTATTTTTAATATAGCGTCTGAACCGTTTCTCTGCGAAAAACCTGAATGAAGTCCGTCGAAAGAGGAGAGTTTCGCGCTTGAAATGAGCCAAAAAAATCCTAAACACGCCTACTAGAAGATAAGATACAGCGGTTTAAAAATTACGAAATTTTAAAGAATCAAAAATACCCTTCCACTTTTTCGGATATCGTCTGAACCGTTTCTCTACGAAAAACGCGAATGAAATCATTCGAAAGAGGAGATTTTCGCGCTTGAAATAAGCCCAAAAAATCCTAAACACGCCTACTAGATTATAAGATACAGCGGTTTAAAAATTCCGAAATTTTAAAAAATCAAAAATACCCTTCCACTATTTTGAATATAGAGTCTGAACCGTTTCTCTCCGAAAAACCCGAATGAAATCAGTCGAAAGAGGAGAGTTTCGCTCTTGTAGGGAGCCAAAAAAATCCTAAATACGCCTACTAGAAGATGAGATACAGCGGTTTAAAGACTTCGAAATTTTAAAAAATCAAAAATACCATTCCACTAATTTGAATATAGCGTCTGAACCGTTTCTCTCCGAAAAACCCGAGTGAAATCAGTCGAAAGAGTAGAGTTTCGCGCTTGTAAGGAGCGAAAAAAATTCTAAATACGCCAACTAGAAGATAAGATACAGCGGTTTAAATACTTCGAAATTTTAAAAAATGAAAAATACCATTCCACTATTTTGAATATAGCGTCTGAACCGTTTCTCTCCGAAAAACGCGAATGAAATCAGTCGAAAGTGGTATGTTTCGCGCTTGAAATGAGCCCAAAGAATCCTAAATACGCCTACTAGATGATAAGATACAGTGGTTTTAATATTCCGAAATTTTAAAAAACAAAAATACCCTTCCACTATTTTTAATATAGCGTCTGAACCGTTCCTCTGCGAAAAACCTGAATGAAGTCCGACGAAAGAGGAGAGTTTCGTGCTTGAAATGAGCCAAAAAAATCCTAAACACGCCTACTAGAAGATAAGATACAGCGGTTTAAAAATTCCGAAATTTTAAAAAATCAAAAATACCCTTCCACTATTTTGAATATAGCTTCTGAACCGTTCATCTCCGAAAAACCCGAATGAAATGATTCGAAAGAGGAGTGTTTCGCGCTTGAAATGAGCTCAAAAAATCCTAAATACGACTACTAGAAGATAAGATACGGCGGTTTAAATATTCCGAAATTTTAAAAAACAAAAATACCTTTCCACTATTTTGAATATAGCGTTTGAACCATTTCTCTCCGAAAAACCCGAATGAAGTCAGTGGAAAGAGGAGAGTTTCGCTCTTGAAATGAGCCAAAAAAATCCTAAACACGCCTACTAGAAGATAAGATACAGCGGTTTAAAAACTTCGAAATTTTAAAAAATCAAAAATATCCTTCCACTACTTTGAATATAGCGTCTGAACCGTTTCTCTCCGATAAACCCGAATGAAATCAGTCGAAAGAGGAGAGTTTCGCGCTTGTAAGGAGCCAAAAAAATCCTAAATACGCCTACTAGAAGATGAGATACAGCGGTTTAAAGACTTCGAAATTTTAAAAAATAAAAAATAACCTTCCACTCTTTTGAATATAGCGTCTCAACCGTTTCTATCCGAAAAACCCGAATGAAATGGTTCGAAAGAGTATAGTTTCGCGCTTGTAAAGAGTCAAAAAAATCCTTAATTCGCCTACTAGAAGATAAGATACAGCGGTTTAAATACTTCGAAATTTTAAAAAATCAAAAATACCCTTCCACTAATTTGAATATAGCCGTTTCTCTCCGAAAAACCAGAATGAAATGAGTCGAAAGAGGAGAGTTTCGCGCTTGTAAGGAGCAAAAAACATCCTAAATACGCCTACTAGAAGATAAGATACAGCGGTTCAAATACTTCGAAATTTTAAAAAATCAAAAATACCCTTCCACTCTTTTGAATGGAGCGTCTGAACCGTTTCTCTCCGAAAAACCCGAATGAAATCAGTCGAAAGAGGAGAGTTTCGCGCTTGTAAGGAGCTAAAAAAATCCTAAATATGCCTACTAGAAGATAAGATACAGCGGTTTAAAAAACCCGAAATTTTAAAGAATCAAAAATACCCTTCCACTACTTTGAATATAGCGTCTGAACCGTTTCTCTACCAAAAACCCGAATGAAATCAGTCGAAAGAGTAGAGTTTCTCGCTTGAAATGAGCCCAAAAAATTCTAAATACGCCTACTAGAAGATAAGATACAGCGGTTTAAATACTTCGAAATTTTAAAAAATGAAAAATACCCTTCCACTAATTTGAATATAGCGTCTGAACCGTTTCTCTCCGAAAAACCCGAATGAAATCAGTCGAAAGAGTAGAGTTTCGCGCTTGTAAGGAGCCAAAAAAATTCTAAATACGCCTACTAGAAGATAAGATACAGCGGTTTAAATACTTCGAAATTTTAAAAAATGAAAAATACCATTCCACTATTTTGAATATAGCGTCTAAACCGTTTCTCTCCTAAAAACCAGAATGAAATGAGTCGAAAGAGGAGAGTTTCGCGCTTGCAAGGAGCAAAAAACATCCTAAATACGCCTACTAGAAGATAAGATACAGCGGTTCAAATACTACGAAATTTAAAAAAATCAAAAATATCCTTCCACTCTTTTGAATGGAGCGTCTGAACCGTTTCTCTCCGAAAAACCCGAATGAAATCAGTCGAAAGAGGAGAGTTTCGCGCTTGTAAGGAGCTAAAAAAATCCTAAATATGCCTACTAGAAGATAAGATACAGCGGTTTAAAAATTCCGAAATTTTAAAGAATCAAAAATACCCTTCCACTACTTTGAATATAGCGTCTGAACCGTTTCTCTCCGAAAAACCCGAATGAAATCAGTCGAAAGAGGAGAGTTTCCCGCTTGAAATGAGCCCAAAAAATCTTAAATGCGCCTACTAGAAGATAAGATACAGCGGTTTAAATATTCCGAAATTTTAAAAAATCTAAAATACCCTTCCACTATTTTGAATATTGCGTCTGAACCGTTCCTCTCCGAAAAACTCGAATAAAATCCGTAGAAAGAGGAGTTTTTCGCGCTTGAAATGAGCTCAAAAAATCCTAAATACGCCAACTAGAAGATAAGATACAGCGGTTTAAAAATTCCGAAATTTTAAAAAATCAAAAATACCCTTCCACTATATTGAATATTGCGTCTGAACCGTTCGTCTCCGAAAAACTCCAATAAAATCCGTCGAAAGAGGAGTGTTTCGCGCTTGAAATGAGCTCAAAAAATCCTAAATACGACTACTAGAAGATAAGATACAGCGGTTTAAATTTTCCGAAATTTTAAAAAATCAAAAATACCCTTCCACTATTTCGAATATAGCATCTGAACCGTTTCTCTCCGAAAAACCCGAATGAAATGATTCGAAAGAGGAGAGTTTCGCGCTTGAAATTTGCCAAAAAAATCCTAAATACGCTTACTAGAAGATAAGATACAGCGACTTAAATACTCCTAAATTTTAGAAAATCAAAAATACCCTTCCACTATTTTATATATTGCGTCTGAACCGTTTCTCTCCGAAAAACCCGAATGAAATCAGTCGAAAGAGGAGAGTTTCGCGCTTGAAAATTGCCAAAAAAATCCTAAACACGCCTACTAGAAGATAAGTTACAGCGGTTTAAATATTCCGAAATTTTAAAAAATCAAAAATAGCCTTCCACTCTTTTGAATATAGCGTCTGAACCGTTTCTCTCCGAAAAACCCGAATGAAATGATTCGAAAGAGGAGGGTTTCGCGCTTGTAGGGAGTCAAAAAAATCCTTAATACGCCTACTAGAAGATAAGATACAGCGGTTTAAATACTTCGAAATTTTAAAAAATCAAAAATACCCTTCCACTATTTTGAATATAGCGTCTGAACCGTTTCTCTCCGAAAAACCCGAATGAAATCAGTCGAAAGAGTAGAGTTTCGCGCTTGTAATGAGCCAAAAAAATTCTAAATACGCCTACTAGAAGATAAGATACAGCGGTTTAAATACTTCGAAATTTTAAAAAATGAAAAATACCATTCCACTATTTTGAATATAGCGTCTAAACCGTTTCTCTCCTAAAAACCAGAATGAAATGAGTCGAAAGAGGAGAGTTTCGCGCTTGTAAGGAGCAAAAAACATCCTAAATACGCCTACTAGAAGATAAGATACAGCGGTTCAAATACTTCGAAATTTTAAAAAATCAAAAATACCCTTCCACTCTTTTGAATGGAGCGTCTGAACGTTTCTCTCCGAAAAACCCGAATGAAATCAGTCGAAAGAGTAGAGTTTCGCGCTTGTAAGGAGCCAAAAAAATACTAAATACGCCTACTAGAAGATAAGATACAGCGGTTTAAATACTTCGAAATTTTAAAAAATGAAAAATACCATTCCACTATTTTGAATATAGCGTCTAAACCGTTTCTCTCCTAAAAACCAGAATGAAATGAGTCGAAAGAGGAGAGTTTCGCGCTTGAAATTTGCCAAAAAAATCCTAAATACGCTTACTAGAAGATAAGATACAGCGACTTAAATACTCCGAAATTTTAGAAAATCAAAAATACCCTTCCACTATTTTATATATTGCGTCTGAACCGTTTCTCTCCGAAAAACCCGAATGAATTAAGTCGAAAGAGGAGAGTTTCTCGCTTGAAATGAGCCCAAAAAATCCTAAATACGCCTACTAGAAGATAAGATACAGCGGTTTAAAAAATCCGAAAATTTAAAAAATCTAAAATACCCTTCCACTATTTTGAATATTGCGTCTGAACCGTTCCTCTCCGAAAAACTAGAATAAAATCCGTCGAAAGAGGAGGGTTTCGCGCTTGAAATGAGCTCAAAAAATCCTAAATACGCCTACTAGAAGATAAGATACAGCGGTTTAATAATTCCGAAATTTTAAAAAATCAAAAATACCCTTCCACTATTTTGAATATAGCATCTGAACCGTTTCTCTCCGAAAAACCCGAAAGAAATGATTCGAAAGTGGTGGGTTTGTCTCTTGTAGGGAGCCAAAAAAATCCTAAATACGCCTACTAGAAGATAAGATACAGCGGTTCAAATACTTCGAAGTTTTAAAAAATCAAAAATATCCTTCCACTATTTTGAATATAGCGTCTGAACCGTTTCTCTCCGAAAAACCCGAATGAAATCAGTCGAAAGAGGAGAGTTTCGCGCTTGTAAGGAGCCAAAAAAATCCTAAATACGCTTACTAGAAGATAAGATACAGCAGTTTAAAAACTTCGAAATTTTAAAAAATCAAAAATACCCTTGCACTATTTTGAATATAGCGTCTGAACCGTTTCACTCCGAAAAACCCGAATGAAATGACTCGGAGGAGAGTTTCGCCCTTGAAATGAGCCGAAAAAATCATAAACACGCCTACTAGAATATAAGATACAGCGGTTTAAAAATTACGAAATTTTAAAAAATCAAAAATACCCTTCCACTATTTTGAATATAGCATCTAAACCGTTTCTGTCCGAAAAACCCGAATGAAATTAGTCGAAAGAGGAGAGTTTTGCGCTTGTAAGGAGCCAAAAAAATCCTTAATACGCCTACTAGAAGATAAGATACAGCGGTTTAAATATACCGAAATTTTAAAAAATCAAAAATACCCTTCCACTATTTCGAATATAGCGTCTGAACCGTTTCTCTCCGAAAAACCCGAATGAAATGATTCGAAAGAGGAGAGTTTCGCGCTTGAAATTTGCCAAAAAAATCCTAAATACGCTTACTAGAAGATAAGATACAGCGACTTAAATACTCCGAAATTTTAGAAAATCAAAAATACCCTTCCACTATTTTATACATTGCGTCTGAACCGTTTCTCTCCGAAAAACCCGAATGAAATCAGTCGAAAGAGGAGAGTTTCGCGCTTGAAATTTGCCAAAAAAATCCTAAATACGCTTACTAGAAGATAAGATACAGCGACTTAAATACTCCGAAATTTTAGAAAATCAAAAATACCCTTCCACTATTTTATATATTGCGTCTGAACCGTTTCTCTCCGAAAAACCCGAATGAAATCAGTCGAAAGAGGAGAGTTTTGCGCTTGTAAGGAGCCAAAAAAATCCTAAATACACATACCAAAAGATAAGATACAGCGGTTTAAAGACTTCGAAATTTTAAAAAATCAAAAATACCCTTCCACTATTTTGAATATAGCGTCTGAACCGTTTCTCTCCGAAAAACCCGATTGAAATCAAACGAAAGAGGAGAGTTTCGCGCTTGAAATAAGCCAAATAAATCCTAAACACGCCTACTAGAATATAAGATACAGCGGTTTAAATACTCCGAAATTTTAGAAAATCAAAAATACCCTTCCACTATTTTGTACATTGCGTCTGAACCGTTTCTCTCCGAAAAACCCGAATGAAATCAGTCGAAAGAGGAGAGTTTCGCGCTTGAAATTTGCCAAAAAAATCCTAAATACGCTTACTAGAAGATAAGATACAGCGACTTAAATACTCCGAAATTTTAGAAAATCAAAAATACCCTTCCACTATTTTGTATATTGCGTCTGAACCGTTTCTCTCCGAAAAACCCGAATGAAATCAGTCGAAAGAGGAGAGTTTTGCGCTTGTAAGGAGCCAAAAAAATCCTAAATACACATACCAAAAGATAAGATACAGCGGTTTAAAGACTTCGAAATTTTAAAAAATCTAAAATACCCTTCCACTATTTTGAATATAGCGTCTGAACCGTTTCTCTCCGAAAAACCCGATTGAAATCAAACGAAAGAGGAGAGTTTCGCGCTTGAAATAAGCCAAATAAATCCTAAACACGCCTACTAGAATATAAGATACAGCGGTTTAAATATTCCGAAATTTTAAAAAATCAAAAATACCCTTCCACTCTTTTGAATATAGCGTCTGAACCGTTCCTCTCCGAAAAACCCGAATGAAATGATTCGAAAGAGGAGGGTTTCGCCCTTGTAGGGAGCCAAAAAAATCCTAAATACACATACTAAAAGATAAGATACAGCGGTTTAAATACTTCGAAATTTTAAAAAATCAAAAATACCCTTCCACTATTTTGAATATAGCGTCTGAACCGTATCTCTCCGAAAAACACGATTGAAATCAGTCGAAAGAGGAGAGTTTCGCGCTTGAAATGAGCCCAAAAAATACTAAATTCGCCTACTAGAAGATAAGATACAGCGGTTTAAATATTCCGAAATTTTAAAAAATCAAAAATACCCTTGCACTATTTTGAACATAGCGTCTGAAACGTTTCTCTCCGAAAAACCCGAATGAAATGATTCGAAAGATGAGGGTTTCGCGCTTGTAGGGAGCCAAAAAAATCCTAAATACACATACTAGAAGATAAGATACAGCGGTTTAAATATTCCGAAATTTTAAAAAATCAAAAATACCCTTCCACTATTTTGAATATAGCGTCTGAACCGTTTCTCTCCGAAAAACCCGAATGAAATGGTTCGAAAGAGGTGGGTTTCGCGCTTGTAGGGAGCCAAAAAAATCCTAAATACGCCTACTAGAAGATAAGATACAGCGGTTCAAATACTTCGAAGTTTTAAAAAATCAAAAATATCCTTCCACTATTTTGAATATAGCGTCTGAACCGTTTCTCTCCGAAAAACCCGAATGAAATCAGTCGAAAGAGGAGAGTTTCGCGCTTGCAAGGAGCCAAAAAAATCCTAAATACGCTTACTAGAAGATAAGATACAGCGGTTTAAAAATACCGAAATTTTAAAGAATCAAAAATACCCTTCCACTATTTTGAATATAGCGTCTGAACCGTTTCTCTCCGAAAAACCCGAATGAAATCAGTCGAAAGAGGAGTGTTTCGCGCTTGTAAGGAGCCAAAAAAATTCTAAATACGCCTACTAGAAGATAAGATACAGCGGTTTAAATACTTCGAAATTTTAAAAAATCAAAAATACCCTTCCACTACTTTGAATATAGCGTCTGAACCGTTTCTCTCCGAAAAACCCGAATGAAATCAGTCGAAAGAGGAGAGTTTCGCGCTTGAAATGAGCCCAAAAAATTCTAAATACGCCTACTAGAAGATAAGATACAGCGGTTTAAAGATTTCGAAATTTTAAAAAATCTAAAGTACCCTTCCACTATTTTGAATATAGCGTCTGAACCGTTTCTCTCCGAAAAACTCGAATAAAATCCGTAGAAAGAGGAGTTTTTCGCGCTTGTAAGGAGCTCAAAAAATCCTAAATACGCCTACTAGAAGATAAGATACAGCGGTTTAAAAACTTCGAAATTTTAAAAAATCAAAAATACCCTTGCACTATTTTGAATATAGCGTCTGAACCGTTTCTCTCCGAAAAACTCGAATAAAATCCGTCGAAAGAGGAGAGTTTCGCGCTTGAAAGGAGCTAAAAAAATTCTAAATACGCCTACTAGAAGATAAGATACAGCGGTTTAAAGACTTCGAAATTTTAAAAAATCAAAAATACCCTTCCACTATTTTGAATATAGCGTCTAAACCGTTTCTCTCCGAAAAACCAGAATGAAATGAGTCGAAAGAGGAGAGTTTCGCGCTTGTAAGTAGCCAAAAAAATCCTAAATACGCTTACTAGAAGATAAGATACAGCGGTTTAAATACTTCGAAATTTTAGAAAATCAAAAATACCCTTCCACTATTTTATATATTGCGTCTGAACCGTTTCTCTCCGAAAAACCCGAATGAAATCAGTCGAAAGAGGAGAGTTTTGCGCTTGTAAGGAGCCAAAAAAATCCTAAATACACATACCAAAAGATAAGATACAGCGGTTTAAAGACTTCGAAATTTTAAAAAATCAAAAATACCCTTCCACTATTTTGAATATAGCGTCTGAACCGTTTCTCTCCGAAAAACCCGATTGAAATCAAACGAAAGAGGAGAGTTTCGCGCTTGAAATAAGCCAAATAAATCCTAAACACGCCTACCAGAATATAAGATACAGCGGTTTAAATATTCCGAAATTTTAAAAAATCAAAAATACCCTTCCACTCTTTTGAATATAGCGTCTGAACCGTTCCTCTCCGAAAAACCCGAATGAAATGATTCGAAAGAGGAGGGTTTCGCCCTTGTAGGGAGCCAAAAAAATCCTAAATACACATACTAAAAGATAAGATACAGCGGTTTAAATACTTCGAAATTTTAAAAAATCAAAAATACCCTTCCACTATTTTGAATATAGCGTCTGAACCGTATCTCTCCGAAAAACACGATTGAAATCAGTCGAAAGAGGAGAGTTTCGCGCTTGAAATGAGCCCAAAAAATACTAAATTCGCCCACTAGAAGATAAGATACAGCGGTTTAAATATTCCGAAATTTTAAAAAATCAAAAATACCCTTGCACTATTTTGAACATAGCGTCTGAAACGTTTCTCTCCGAAAAACCCGAATGAAATGATTCGAAAGAGAAGTGTTTCGCGCTTGAAATGAGCTCAAAAAATCCTAAATACGACTACTAGAAGATAAGATACAGCGGTTTAAATATTCCGAAATTTTAAAAAATCAAAAATACCCTTCCACTATTTTGAATATAGCGTCTGAACCGTTTCTCTCCGAAAAACCCGAATGAAATGGTTCGAAAGAGGTGGGTTTCGCGCTTGTAGGGAGCCAAAAAAATCCTAAATACGCCTACTAGAAGATAAGATACAGCGGTTCAAATACTTCGAAGTTTTAAAAAATTAAAAATATCCTTCCACTATTTTGAATATAGCGTCTGAACCGTTTCTCTCCGAAAAACCCGAATGAAATCAGTCGAAAGAGGAGAGTTTCGCGCTTGTAAGGAGCCAAAAAAATTCTAAATACGCCTACTAGAAGATAAGATACAGCGGTTTAAATACTTCGAAATTTTAAAAAATCTAAAATACCCTTCCACTATTTTGAATATAGCGTCTGAACCGTTCCTCTCCGAAAAACTCTAATAAAATCCGTCGAAAGAGGAGTGTTTCGCGCTTGAAATGAGCTCAAAGAATCCTAAATACGCCTACTAGAAGATAAGATACCGCGGTTTAATGACTTCGAAATTTTAAAAAATCAAATATACCCTTCCTCTAATTTGAATATAGCGTCTTAACCGTTTCTCTCCGAAAAACCCGAATGAAATCAGTCGAAAGAGGAGAGTTTCGCGCTTGTAAGGAGCCAAAAAAATCCTAAATACGCCTACTAGAAGATAAGATACAGCTGTTTAAATACTTCGAAATCTTAAAAAATCAAAAATACCCTTGCACTCTTTTGAATATAGCGTCTGAATCGTTTCTCTCCGAAAAACCCGAATGAAATCAATCGAAAGAGGAGAGTTTCGCGCTTTTAAGGAGCCAAAAAAATTCTAAATTCGCCTACTAGAAGATAAGATACAGCGGTTTAAATACTTCGAAATTTTAGAAAATCAAAAATACCCTTCCACTATTTTATATATTGCGTCTGAACCGTTTCTCTCCGAAAAACCCGAATGAAATCAGTCGAAAGAGGAGAGTTTTGCGCTTGTAAGGAGCCAAAAAAATCCTAAATACACATACCAAAAGATAAGATACAGCGGTTTAAAGACTTCGAAATTTTAAAAAATCAAAAATACCCTTCCACTATTTTGAATATAGCGTCTGAACCGTTTCTCTCCGAAAAACCCGATTGAAATCAAACGAAAGAGGAGAGTTTCGCGCTTGAAATAAGCCAAATAAATCCTAAACACGCCTACCAGAATATAAGATACAGCGGTTTAAATATTCCGAAATTTTAAAAAATCAAAAATACCCTTCCACTCTTTTGAATATAGCGTCTGAACCGTTCCTCTCCGAAAAACCCGAATGAAATGATTCGAAAGAGGAGGGTTTCGCCCTTGTAGGGAGCCAAAAAAATCCTAAATACACATACTAAAAGATAAGATACAGCGGTTTAAATACTTCGAAATTTTAAAAAATCAAAAATACCCTTCCACTATTTTGAATATAGCGTCTGAACCGTATCTCTCCGAAAAACACGATTGAAATCAGTCGAAAGAGGAGAGTTTCGCGCTTGAAATGAGCCCAAAAAATACTAAATTCGCCCACTAGAAGATAAGATACAGCGGTTTAAATATTCCGAAATTTTAAAAAATCAAAAATACCCTTGCACTATTTTGAACATAGCGTCTGAAACGTTTCTCTCCGAAAAACCCGAATGAAATGATTCGAAAGAGAAGTGTTTCGCGCTTGAAATGAGCTCAAAAAATCCTAAATACGACTACTAGAAGATAAGATACAGCGGTTTAAATACTTCGAAATTTTAAAAAATCAAAAATACCCTTCCACTATTTTGAATATAGCGTCTGAACCGTTTCTCTCCGAAAAACCCGAATGAAATGGGTCGAAAGAGGAGAGTTTCGCGCTTGTAGGGAGCCAAAAAAATTCTAAATACGCCTACTAGAAGATAAGATACAGCGGTTTAAATACTTCGAAGTTTTAAAAAATCAAAAATATCCTTCCACTATTTTGAATATAGCGTCTGAACCGTTTCTCTCCGAAAAACCCGAATGAAATCAGTCGAAAGAGGAGAGTTTTGCGCTTGCAAGGAGCCAAAAAAATCCTAAATACGCTTACTAGAAGATAAGATACAGCGGTTTAAAACTTCGAAATTTTAAAAAATCAAAAATACCCTTCCACTATTTTGAATATAGCGTCTGAACCGTTTCTCTCCGAAAAACCCGATTGAAATCAGTCGAAAGAGGAGAGTTTCGCGCTTGTAAGGAGCCAAATAAATCCTAAATACGCCTACTAGAAGATAAGATACAGCGGTTTAAATATTCCGAAATTTTAAAAAATCAAAAATACCCTTCCACTCTTTTGAATATAGCGTCTGAACCGTTTCTCTCCGAAAAACCCGAATGAAATGAGTCGAAAGAGGAGGGTTTCGCGCTTGTAGGGAGCCAAAAAAATCCTAAATACGCATACTAGAAGATAAGATACAGCGGTTTAAATACTTCGAAATTTTAAAAAATCAAAAATACCCTTCCACTATTTTGAATATAGCGTCTGAACCGTTTCTCTCCGAAAAACACGATTGAAATCAGTCGAAAGAGGAGAGTTTCGCGCTTGAAATGAGCCCAAAAAATACTAAATTCGCCTACTAGAAGATAAGATACAGCGGTTTAAATATTCCGAAATTTTAAAAAATCAAAAATACCCTTGCACTATTTTGAATATAGCGTCTGAAACGTTTCTCTCCGAAAAACCCGAATGAAATGATTCGAAAGAGAAGT
>NW_028256631.1:0-21701 GCF_048593485.1 Apis florea | reverse complement strand
ATTTAAACCGCTGTATCTTATCTTCTAGTAGGCGTATTTAGGATTTTTTTGGCTCCTTACAAGCGCGAAACTCTCCTCTTTCGAATTATTTCATTCGGGTTTTTCGGAGAGAAACGGTTCAGACGCTATATTCAAAATAGTGGAAGGGTATTTTTGATTTTTTAAAATTTCGAAGTCTTTAAACCGCTGTATCTTATCTTCTAGTAGGCGTATTTAGGATTTTTTTGGCTCCTTACAAGCGCGAAACTCTCCTCTTTCGATTGATTTCATTCGGGTTTTTCGGAGAGAAACGGTTCAGACGCTATATTCAAAATAGTGGAAGGGTATTTTTGATTTTTTAAAATTTCGGAGTTTTTAAACTGCTGTATCTTATCTTCTAGTAGGCGTATTTAGGATTTTTTTGGCTCCTTACAAGCGCGAAACTCTCCTCTTTCGAATTATTTCATTCGGGTTTTTCGGAGAGAAACGGTTCAGACGCTATATTCAAAATAGTGGAAGGGTATTTTTGTTTTTTAAAATTTCGAAGTATTTAAACCGCTGTATCTTATCTTCTAGTAGGCGTATTTAGGATTTTTTTGGCTCCTTACAAGCGCGAAACTCTCCTCTTTCGAATCATTTCATTCGGGTTTTTCGGAGAGAAACGGTTCAGACGCTATATTCAAAATAGTGGAAGGGTATTTTTGATTTTTTAAAATTTCGGAGTTTTTAAACCGCTGTATCTTATCTTCTAGTAGGCGTGTTTAGGATTTTTTTGGCTCATTTCAAGCGCGAAGCTCTCCTCTTTCGACTGATTTCATTCGGGTTTTTCGGAGAGAAACGGTTCAGACGCTATATTCAAAATAGTGGAAGGGTATTTTTGATTTTTTAAAATTTCGGAGTTTTTAAACCGCTGTATCTTATCTTCTAGTAGGCGTATTTAGGATTTTTTTGAGCTCATTACAAGCGCGAAACTCTCCTCTTTCGACTGATTTCATTCGGGTTTTTCGGAGAGAAACGGTTCAGACGCAATATTCAAAGTAGTGGAAGGGTATTTTTGATTTTTTAAAATTTCGGAGTATTTAAACCGCTGTATCTTATCTTCTAGTAGGCGTATTTAGGATTTTTTTGGCTCATTACAAGCGTGAAACTCTCCTGTTTCGAATGATTTCATTCGGGTTTTTCGGAGAGAAACGGTTTAGACGCTATATTCAAAATAGTGGAAGGGTATTTTTGATTTTTTAAAATTTCGTAATTTTTAAACCGCTGTATCTTATCTTCTAGTAGGCGTGTTTAGGATTTTTTTGGCTCATTTCAAGCGCGAAACTCTCCTCTTTCGATCGGATTTCATTCGGGTTTTTCGGAGAGAAACGGTTCAGACGATATATTCAAAGTAGTGGAAGGGTATTTTTGATTTTTTAAAATTTCGAAGTTTTTAAACCGCTGTATCTTATCTTCTAGTAGGCGTATTTAGGATTTTTTTGGCTCATTTCAAGCGCGAAACTCTCCTCTTTCGAATCATTTCATTCGGGTTTTTCGGAGAGAAACGGTTCAGACGCTATATTCAAAATAGTGGAAGGGTATTTTTGATTTTTTAAAATTTCGTAATTTTTAAACCGCTGTAACTTATCATCTAGTAGACGTATTTAGGATTTTTTTGGCTCCTTACAAGCGCGAAACTCTCATCTTTCGATTGATTTCATTCGGGTTTTTCGGAGAGAAACAGTTCAGACGCTATATTCAAAATAGTGGAAGGATATTTTTGATTTTTTAAAATTTCAAAGTCTTTAAACCGCTGTACCTTACCTTCTAGTTGGCGTATTTAGGATTTATTTGGCTCCCTACATGCGCGAAACTCTCCTCTTTCGACTTATTTCATTCGGATTTTTCGGAGAGAAACGTTTCAGACGCTATATTCAAAATAGTGGAAGGGTATTTTTTTTTTTTAAAATTTCGAAGTATTTAAACCGCTGTATCTTATCTTCTAGTAGGCGTATTTAGGATTTTTTGGCTCCTTACAAGCGCGAAACTCTCCTGTTTCGATTTATTTCATTCGGGTTTTTCGGTGAGAAACGGTTCATACGCTATATTCAAAATAGTGGAAGGGTATTTTTGATTTTTTAAAATTTCGGAATATTTAAAGCGCTGTGTCTTATCTTCTAGTAGGCGTATTTAGGATTTTTTTGGCTCATTTCAAGCGCGAAGCTCTCCTCTTTCGACTGCTTTCATTCGGGTTTTTCGGAGAGAAACGGTACAGATGCTATATACAAAATAGTGGAAGGGTATTTTTTATTTTTTAAAATTTCGAACTATTGAAACCGCTGTATCTTATCTTCTAGTAGGCGTATTTAGGATTTTTTTGGCTCCTTACAAGCGTGAAACTCTCCTGTTTCGATTTATTTCATTCGGGTTTTTCGGAGAGAAAAGGTTCAGACACAATATGCAAGGTAGTGGAAGTGTATTTTTGATTTTTTAAAATTTCGAAGTCTTTAAACCGCTGTATCTTATCTTCTAGTAGGCGTATTTATGATTTTTTTGGCTCCTTACAAGCGCGAAACTCTCCTGTTTCGATTTATTTCATTCGGGTTTTTCGGAGAGAAACTGTTCAGACGCTATATTCAAAATAGTGGAAGGGTATTTTTGATTTTTTAAAATTTCGGAATTTTTAAACCGTTGTATCTTATATTCTAGTAGGCGTATTTAGGATTTATTTGGCTCCTTACATGCGCTAAACTCTCCTCCTTCGAATGATTTAATTCGGGTTTTTCGGAGAGAAACTATTCAGACGCTATATTCAAAGTAGTGGAAGGGTATTTTTGCTTTTTAAAATTTCTAAGATTTAAACCGCTGTATCTTATTTCTAGTAGGCGTATATAGGATTTTTTTGGCTCCCTACAAGCGCGAAACTCTCCTCTTTCGAATCATTTCATTCGGAGAGAAACGGTTCAGACGCTATATTCAAAATAGTGGAAGGGTATTTTTGATCTTTTAAAATTTCGTAAATTTTAAACCGCTGTATCATATCTTCTAGTAGGCATGTTTAAGATTTTTTTGGCTCATTTCGAGCGCGAAACTCTCCTCTTTCCACTGAATTCATTCGGGTTTTTCGGAGAGAAACGGTTCAAACGCTATATTAAAAATAGTGGAAGGGTATTTTTGATTTTTTAAAATTTCGGAGTTTTTAAACTGCTGTATCTTATCTTCTAGTAGGCGTATTTAGGATTTTTTGAGCTCATTTCAAGCGCGAAACACTCCTCTTTCGACGGATTTTATTCGGGTTTTTCGGAGAGGAACGGTTCAGACGCATATATTCAAAATAGTGGAAGGGTATTTTAGATTTTTTAAATTTTCGGAAGTATTTAAACCGCTGTATCTTATCTTCTAGTAGGCGTATTTAGGATTTTTTGGGCTCATTTCAAGCGTGAAACTCTCCTCTTTCGACTTATTTCATTCGGGTTTTTCGGAGAGAAACGGTTCAGACGCTATATTCAAAATAGTGGAAGGGTATTTTTGATTTTTTAAAATTTCGGAGTATTTAAACCGCTGTATCTTATCTTCTAGTAGGCCGTATTTAGGATTTTTTTGGCTCATTTCAAGCGCGAAACTCTCCTCTTTCGATTCATTTCATTCGGGTTTTTCGGAGAGAAACGGTTCAGACGCTATATTCAAAATAGTGGAAGGGTATTTTTGATTTTTTAAAATTTCGTAGTATTTAAACCGCTGTATCTTATCTTCTAGTAGGCGTGTTTAGGATTTTTTTGTGCTCATTTCAAGCGCGAAACTCTCCTCTTTCGAGTCATTTCATTCGGGTTTTTCGGAGAGAAACGGTTCAGACGCTATATTCAAAATAGTGGAAGGGTATTTTTGATTTTTTAAAATTTCGAAGTTTTTAAACCGCTGTATCTTATCTTCTAGTAGGCGTGTTTAGGATTTTTTCGACTCATTTCAAGCGCGAAACTCTCCTCTTTCGAATCGTTTCATTCGGGTTTTTCGGAGATAAACGGTTCAGACGCTATATTCAAAATAGTGGAAGGGTATTTTTGATTTTTTAAAATTTCGGAGTGTTTAAACCGCTGTATCTTATCTTCTAGTAGTCGTATTTAGGATTTTTTTGGCTCATTTCAAGCGCGAGACTCTCCTCTTTCGAGTCGTTTCATTCGGGTTTTTTGGAGAGAAACGGTTCAGACGCTATATTCAAAATAGTGGAAGGGTATTTTTGATTTTTTAAAATTTCGGAGTTTTTAAACCGCTGTATCTTATCTTCTAGTAGGCGTATTTAGGATTTTTTCTTCCTATGTCAAGCGCGAAACTCTCCTCTTTCGACTCATTTCATTCGGGTTTTTCGGAGAGAAACGGTTCAGACGCTATATTCAAAATAGTGGAAGGGTATTTTTGATTTTTTAAATTTCGTAGTTTTTAAACCGCTGTATCTTATCTTCTAGTAGGCGTATTTAGGATTTTTTTGGCTCATTTCAAGCGCGAAACTCTCCTCTTTCTTCTGATTTCATTCGGGTTTTTGAAGAGAAACGGTTCAGACGCTATATTCAAAATAGTGGAAGGGTATTTTTGATTTTTTAAAATTTCGAAGTTTTTAAACCGCTGTATCTTATCTTCTAGTAGGCGTGTTTAGGATTTTTTTGGCTCATTTCAAGCGCGAAACTCTCCTCTTTCGAATCATTTCATTCGGGTTTTTCGGAGAGAAACGGTTCAGACGCTATATTCAAAATAGTGGAAGTTTTTAAACAGCTGTATCTTATCTTCTAGTAGGCGTATTTAGGATTTTTTTGTGTCATTTCAAGCGCGAAACTCTCCTCTTTCGAATCATTTCATTCGGGTTTTACGGAGAGGAACGCTACATTCAAAATAGTAGAAGGATATTTTTGATTTTTTAAAATTTCGGAGTTTTTAAACAGCTGTATCTTATCTTCTAGTAGGCGTATTTAGGATTTTTTTGGGTCATTTCAAGCGCGAAACTCTCCCTTTCGAGTCATTTCATTCGGGTTTTTCGGAGAGAAACGGTTCAGACGCTATATTCAAAATAGTGGAAGGGTATTTTTGATTTTTTAAAATTTCGGAGTATTTAAACCGCAGTATCTTATCTTCTAGTAAGCGTATTTAGGATTTTTTTGGCTCATTTCAAGCGCGAAACTCTCCTCTTTCGACTCATTTCATTCGGGTTTTTGGTAGAGAAACGGTTTAGACGCTATATTCAAAATAGTGGAAGGGTATTTTTGATTTTTTAAAATTTCGGAGTATTTAAACCGCTGTATCTTATCTTCTAGTAGGCGAATTTAGGATTTTTTTGGTCTCATTTCAAGCGCGAAACTCTCCTCTTTCGATTCATTTATTCGGGTTTTTCGGAGAGAAACGGCTCAGGCGCTATACTTAAAAGAGTGGAAGGGTATTTTTAATTTTTTTAAAATTCGGGGTATTTAAACCGCTGTATCTTATCTTCTGGTAGGCGTATTTAGGATTTTTTGTCTCATTTCAAGCACGAAACTCTCCTCTTTTGAATCATTTCATTTGGGTTTTTCGGAGAGAGACGGTTTAGACGCTATATTCAAAATAGTGGAAGGGTATTTTTGATTTTTTAAAATTTCGGAGTTTTTAAACCGCTGTATCTTATCTTCTAGTAGGCGTATTTAGGATTTTTTTGGCTCATTTCAAGCGCGAATCTCTTCTCTTTCGAGTCATTTCATTCGGGTTTTTCGGAGGGAAACGTTTCAGAGGCTATATTCAAAATAGTGAAAGGGTATTTTTGATTTCTAAAATTTCGCAGTATTTAAACCGCTGTATCTTATCTTCTTGTAGGCGTATTTAGGATTTTTTTGGCTCATTTCAAGCGCGAAACTCTCCTCTTTCGAGTGATTTCATTCGGGTTTTTCGGAGAGAAGCAGTTCAGACGCTATATTCAAAATAGTGGAAGTTTATTTTTGATTTTTTAAAATTTCGGAGTATTTACACTGCTGTATCTTATCTTCTAGTAGGCGTATTTAGGATTTTTTTGGCTCATTTCAAGCGCGAAACTCTCCTCTTTCGAGTCATTTCATTCGGGTTTTTCGGAGAGAAGCGGTTCAGACGCTATATTCAAAATAGTGGAAGGTTATTTTTGATTTTTTAAAATTTCGGAGTCTTTACACCGCTGTATCTTATCTTCTAGTAGGCGTATTTAGGATTTTTTTGGCTTCTTACAAGCGCGAAACTCTCCTCTTTCGAATCCTTTCGTTCGGGTTTTTCGGAGAGAAACGGTTCAGACGCTATATTCAAAATAGTGGAAGGGTATTTTTGATTTTTTAAAGTTCGGAATATTAAACCGCTGTATCTTATCTTCTAGTAGGCGTATTTAGGATTTTTTAGGCATATTTCAAGCGCGAAACTCTCCTCTTTCTTCTGATTTCATTCGGGTTTCTGAAGTGAAACGGTTCAGACGCTATATTCAAAATAGTGGAAGGTTATTTTTGATTTTTTAAAATTTCGAAGACTTTAAACCGCTGTATCTTATCTTCTAGTAGGCGTATTTAGGATTTTTTTGGCTCCTTACAAGCGCGAAACACTCCTCTTTAGACGGATTTCATTCGGGTTTTTCGGAGAGGAACGGTTCAGACGCTATATTCAAAATAGTGGAAGGGTATTTTTGATTCTTTAAAATTTCGGGATATTTAAACCGCTGTATCTTATCTTTTAGTAGGCGTATTTAGGATTTTTTTGGGTCATTTCAAGCGCGAATCTCTCCTCTTACGACTCATTTCATTCGGGTTTTTCGTAGAGAAACGGTTCAGACGCTATATTCAAAATAGTGGAAGCGTATTATTGATTTTTTAAAATTTCGAAGTATTTAAAACGCTGTATCTTATCTTCTAGTAGGCGTATTAAGGATTTTTTGACTCTTTACAAGCGCGAAACTATCCTCTTTCGAACCATTTCATTCGGGTTTTTCGGAGAGAAACGGTTCAGACGCTATATTCAAAAGAGTGGAAGGTTTTTTTTGATTTTTTAAAATTTCGAAGTTTTTAAGCCGCTGTATCTTATCTTCTAGTAGGCGTATTTAGGATTTTTTGGACTCATTTCAAGCGCGAAACTCTCCTCTTTCGAATCATTTCATTCGGGTTTTTCGGAGAGAAGCGGTTCATACGATATATTCAAAATAGTGGAAGGGTATTTTTGATTTTTTAAAATTTCGGAACTTTTCACCGCTGTATCTTATCTTCTAGTAGGTGTATTTAGGTTTTTTTGTGCTCATTTCAAGCGCGAAACACTCCTGTTTCGACGGATTTTATTCGAGTTTTTCGGAGAGGAACGGTTCAGACGCAATATTCAAAATAGTGTAAGGGTATTTTTGATTTTTTAAAATTTCGGAATATTTAAACCGCTGTATCTTATCTTCTAGTAGGCGCATTTAGGATTTTTTGGGCTCATTTCTAGCGCGAAACTCTCCTCTTTCGACTCATTTCATTCGGGTTTTTCGGAGAGAAACGGTTAAGACGCTATATTCAAATTAGTGGAAGGTTATTTTTGATTTTTTAAAATTTTGAACTTTTCAAACCGCTGCACTTTATCTTCTAGCAGGCGTATTAAGGATTTTTTTGACTCTTTACAAGCGCGAAACTATCCTCTTTCGAACCATTTCATTCGGGTTTTTCGGAGAGAAACGGTTGAGACGCTATATTCAAAAGAGTGGAAGGTTTTTTTTGATTTTCTAAAATTTCGAAGTTTTTAAGCCGCTGTATCTTATCTTCTAGTAGGCGTATTTAGGATTTTTTGGACTCATTTCAAGCGCGAAACTCTCCTCTTTCGAATCACTCCATTCGGGTTTTTCGGAGAGAAGCGGTTCAGACGCTATATTCAAATAAGTGGAAGGGTATTTTTGATTTTTTAAAATTTCGAAGTATTTAAACCGCTGTATCTTATCTTTTAGTAAGCGTATTAAGGATTTTTTTGACACTTTACAAGCGCGAAACTATCCTCTTTCGAACCATTTCATTCGGGTTTTTCGGAGAGAAACGGTTAAGACGCTATATTCAAATTAGTGGAAGGGTATTTTTTATTTTTTAAAATTTCGAAGTCTTCAAACCGCTGCATCTTATCTTCTAGTAGGCGTATTAAGGATTTTTTTGGCTCCTTACAAGCGCGAAACTCTCCTCTTTCGACTGATTTCATTCGGCATTTTCGGAGAGAAACGGTTAAGATGCTATATTCGAAATAGTGGAAGGGTATTTTTGATTTTTTAAAATTTTGAAGTATTTAAACCGCTGTATCTTATCTTCTAGTAGGCGTATTTAGGATTTTCTTGACTCATTTCAAGCGCGAAACTCTCCTCTTTCGACTCATTTCATTCGGGTTTTCCGGAGAGAAACGGTTCAGACACTATATTCAAAAGAGTGGAAGGGTATTTTTGATTTTTTAAAATTTCGAAGTATTTAAACCGCTGTATCTTATCTTCTGGTAGGCGTATTAAGGATTTTTTTGACTCTTTACAAGCGCGAAACTATCCTCTTTCGAACCATTTCATTCGGGTTTTTCGGAGAGAAACGGTTGAGACGCTATATTCAAAAGAGTATTTTTGATTTTTTAAAATTTCGAAGTTTTAAACCGCTGTATCTTATCTTCTAGTAAGCGTATTTAGGATTTTTTGGACTCATTTCAAGCGCGAAACTCTCCTCTTTCGACTGATTTCATTCGGGTTTTTCGGAGAGAAGCGGTTCAGACGATATATTCAAAATAGCGGAAGGGTATTTTTGATTTTCTAAAATTTCGAAGTATTTAAACCGCTGTATCTTATCTTCTAGTAGGCGTATTTAGGATTTTTTGGGCTCATTTCAAGCGCGAAACTCTCCTCTTTCGACTCATTTCATTCGGGTTTTACGGAGAGAAACGGTTAAGACGCAATATTCAAATTAGTGGAAGGGTATTTTTGATTTTTTAAAATTTCGAAGTTTTCAAACCGCTGCACCTTATCTTCTAGGAGGCGTATTAAGGATTTTTTTGGCTCCTGACAAGCGCGAAACTCTCCTCTTTCGACTGATTTCATTCGGGTTTTTCGGAGAGAAGCGGTTCAGACGATATATTCAAAATAGCGGAAGGGTATTTTTGATTTTTTAAAATTTCGAAGTATTTAAACCGCTGTATCTTATCTTCTAGTAGGCGTATTTAGGATTTTTTGAGCTCATTTCAAGCGCGAAACACTCCTCTTTCGACGGATTTTATTCGAGTTTTTCGGAGAGGAACGGTTCAGACGCAATATTCAAAATAGTGGAAGGGTATTTTTGATTTTTTAAAATTTCGGGATTTTTAAACCGCTGTAACCTATCTTCTAGTAGGCATATTTGGGATTTTTTTAACTCCTTACAAGCGCGAAACTCTCCTCTTTCGACTGATTTCATTCGGGTTTTTCGGAGAGAAACGGTTCAGACGCTCCATTTAAAAGAGTGGAAGGGTATTTTTGATTTTTTAAAATTTCGAATTATTTGAACCGCTGTATCTTATCTTCTAGTAGGCGTATTTAGGATGTTTTTTGCTCCTTACAAGCGCGAAGCTCTCCTCTTTCGACTGTTTTCATTCGGGTTTTTTGGAGAGAAACGGTTAAGATGCTATATTCAAAATAGTGGAAGGGTATTTTTGATTTTTTAAAATTTCGAAGTATTTGAACCGCTGTATCCTATCTTCTAGTAGGCGTATTTAGGATTTTTTTAGCTCCTTACAAGCGCGAAACTCTCCTCTTTCGACTGATTTCATTCGGGTTTTTCGGAGAGAAACGGTTCAGACGCTATATTCAAAATAGTGGAAGGGTATATTTGATTTTTCAAAATTTCGGAAATTTTAAACCGCTGTATCTTATCTTCTAGTAGGCATATTTAGGATTTTTTTAGCTCCTTACAAGCGCGAAACTCTCCTCTTTCGACTGATTTCATTCGGGTTTTTCGGAGAGAAACGGTTCAGACGCTCCATTTAAAAGAGTGGAAGGGTATTTTTGATTTTTTAAAATTTCGAAGTATTTGAACCGCTGTATCTTATCTTCTAGTAGGCGTATTAAGGATTTTTTTGGCTCCTTACAAGCGCGAAACTCTCCTCTTTCGACTGATTTCATTCGGGTTTTTCGGAGAGATACGGTTTAGATGCTATGTTCAAAATAGTGGAAGGGTATATTTGATTTTTTAAAATTTCGTAAATTTTAAACCGTTGTATTTTATCTTCTAGTAGGCTTGTTTAGGATTTTTTTGGCTCATTTCAAGCGCGAAACTCTCCTCTTTCGACTGATTTCATTCGTGTTTTTTGGATAGAAACGGTTCAGACGCAATATTCAAAATAGTGCAAGGGTATTTTTGATTTTTTAAAATTTCGAAGTATTTAAACAGCTGTATCTTATCTTCTAGTAGGCGTATTAAGGATTTTTTTGACTCTTTACAAGCGCGAAACTATCCTCTTTCGAACCATTTCATTCGGGTTTTTCGGAGAGAAACGGTTCAGACGCTCCATTTAAAAGAGTGGAAGGGTATTTTTGATTTTTTAAAATTTCGAAGTATTTGAACCGCTGTATCTTATCTTCTAGTAGGCGTATTTAGGATGTTTTTTGTTCCTTACAAGCGCGAAGCTCTCCTCTTTCGACTGTTTTCATTCGGGTCTTTTGGAGAGAAACGGTTAAGATGCTATATTCAAAATAGTGGAAGGGTATTTTTAATTTTTTAAAATTTCGTAATATTTAAACGGCTGTATCTTATCTTCTAGTAGGCGTATTTAGGATTTTTTTGGCTCATTTCAAGCGTGAAACTCTCGTCTTTCGAATCATTTCATTCGGGTTTTTCGGAGAGAAACGATTCAGACGCTATATTCAAAATAGTGGAAGGGTATTTTTGATTTTTTAAAATTTGGAGTTTTTAAACCTCTATATCTTATCTTCTTGTATGTGCATTTAGGATTTTTTCATCCCATTTCAAGCACGAAACTCTACTCTTTCGAATCATTTCTTTTGGGAATTTCGGAGAGGTACGGTTAATACGCTATCTTCAAAATAGTTGATGGGTATTTTTGATTTTTTAAAATTTCGGAATTTTTAAACCGCTGTATCTTATCTTCTAGTAGGCGTATTTAGGATTTTTTTGGCTCCCTACAAGCGCGAAAACCACCTCTTTTGAATCATTTCATTCGGGTTTTTCGGAGAGAAACTGTTAAGACGCTATATTCAAAATAGTGCAAGGGTATTTTTGATTTTTTAAAATTTCGAAGTTTTAAACCGCTGTATCTTATCTTCTAGTAGGCGTGTTTAGGATTTTTTTGGCTTATTTCAAGAGCGAAACTCTCCTCTTTCGTCTGATTTCATTCGGGTTTTTCGGAGAGGAACGGTTCAGACGATATATTCAAAATTGTGGATGGGTATTTTTGATTTTTTTAAATTTCGCAGTATTTAAACCGCTGTATCTTATCTTCTAGTAAGCATATTTAGAATTTTTTGTCTCATTTCAAGCGCGAAACTTTCCTCTTTCGATTCATTTCATTCGGGTTTTTCGGAGAGAAACGATTCAGACGCTATATTCAAAATAGTGGAAGGGTATTTTTGATTTTTTAAAATTTGGAGTTTTTAAACCTCTATATCTTATCTTCTTGTATGTGCATTTAGGATTTTTTCATCCCATTTCAAGCACGAAACTCTACTTTTTCGAATCATTTCTTTTGGGAATTTCGGAGAGGTACAGTTTAGACGCTATCATCGAAACAATGGAACGGTATTTTTGATTTTTTAAAATTTCGGAGTATTTAAATCGTAGTGTCTTATCTTCTAGTAGTCGTATTTAGGATTTTTTCAGCTCATTTCAAGCGCGAAACTCTCGTCTTTCGAATCATTTCATTCGGGCTTATCGGAGAGAAACGGTTTAGACGCTATCTTAAAAAGAGTGGAAGGATATTTTTGATTTTTTAAAATTTCGGAGTTTTTAAACCGCTATATCTTATCTTCTAGTATGCGTATTTAGGATTTTTACGGCTCATTGCAATCGCGAAACTCTCCTCATTCGAATCATTTCATTCGGGTTTTTCGGAGAGAAACGGTTCAGACGCTATATTCAAAATAGCGGAAGGGTACTTTTGATTTTTAAAAATTTCGGAGTATTTAAACCGCTGTATCTTATCTTCTAGTAGGCGTATTTAGGATTTTTTTTGCTCATTTCAAGTGCGAAACTCTCCTCGTTCGAATCATTTCACTCGGGTTTTTCGGAGAGGAACAGTTCAGACGCTATATTCAAAATAGTGGAAGGATATTTTTGATTTTTTAAATTTTCGTTGTGTTTAAACCGCTGTATCTTATCTTCCTATCGGCGTATTTAGGATTTTTTCGGCTCATTTCAAGCGCGTAACTCTCCTCTTTCGAATCATTTCATTCGGAGAGAAACGGTTTAGACGCTATCTTAAAAAGAGTGGAAGGATATTTTTGATTTTTTAAAATTTCATAATTTTTAAACCGCTCTATCTTATCTTCTAGTAGGCGTATTTAGGATTTTTTGAGCTCATTTCAAGCGCGAAACACGCCTCTTTCGAATCATTTCATTCGGGTTTTTCGGAGAGGAACGGTTCAGACGCTACATTCAAAATAGTGGAAGGGTATTTTTGTTTTTTTAAAATTTCGGAATTTTTAAACCGCTGTATCTTATCTTCTAGTAGGCGAATTTAGTATTTTTTGGGCTCATTTCAAGCGCGAAACACTCCTCTTTCGAATCATTTCATTCGGGTTTTTCGGAGAGAAACAGTTCTGACGCAATATATAAAATAGTGGAAGGGTATTTTTGATTTTTTAAAATTTCGAAGTGTTTAAACCACTGTATCTTATCTTCTAGTAGGCGAATTTAGTATTTTTTGGGCTCATTTCAAGCGCGAAACACTCCTCTTTCGAATCATTTCATTCGGGTTTTTCGGAGAGAAACGGTTCAGACGCAATATATAAAATAGTGGAAGGGTATTTTTGATTTTTTAAAATTTCGAAGTGTTTAAACCACTGTATCTTATCTTCTAATAGGCGTATTTAGGATTTTTTTGGCTCCCTACAGGCGCGAAACTCTCCTCTTTCGAATCATTTCATTCGGGTTTTTCGGAGAGAAACGGTTCAGACGCTATATTAAAAAAAGTGGAAGGGTATTTTTGATTTTTTAAAATTTCGGAATTTTTAAACCGCTGTATCTTATCTTCTAGTAGGCGTATTTAGGATTTTTTTGGCTCCCTACAAGCGCGAAAACCACCTCTTTTGAATCATTTCATTCGGGTTTTTCGGAGAGAAACTGTTAAGACGCTATATTCAAAATAGTGCAAGGGTATTTTTGATTTTTTAAAATATCGAAGTTTTAAACCGCTGTATCTTATCATTTAGTAGGCGTATTTAGGATTTTTTTGGCTCCTTACAAGCGCGAAACCCGCCTCTTTCGAATCATTTCATTCGGGTTTTTCGGAGAGAAACGGTTCAGACGCTATATTCAAAATAGTGGAAGGGTATTTTTGATTTTTTAAAATTTCGTAATTTTTAAACCGCTGCATCTTATCTTCTAGTAGGCGTGTTTCGGATATTTTTGGCTCATTTCAAGCGCGAAATTCTCCTCTTTCGACTGATTACATTCGGGTTTTTCGGAGAGAAACGGTTCAGTCGCTATATTCAAAATAGTGGAGGGATATTTTTGATTTTTTAAAATTTCGTAATATTTAAACTGCTGTATCTCATCTCCTAGTAGGCGTGTTTAGTATTTTCTTGGCTCATTTCAAGCGCGAAACTCTCCTCTTTCGACTGATTACATTCGGGTTTTTCGGAGAGAAACGGTTCAGACGCTATATTCGAAATAGTGGAAGGGTATTTTTAATTTTTTAAAATTTCGTAATATTTAAACGGCTGTATCTTATCTTCTAGTAGGCGTATTTAGGATTTTTTTGGCTCATTTCAAGCGTGAAACTCTCGTCTTTCGAATCATTTCATTTGGGTATTTCGGAGAGAAACGGTTCAGACGCTATATTCAAAATAGTGGAAGGGTATTCTTGATTTTTTAAAATTTCGAAGTCTTTAAACCGCTGTATCTCATCTTCTAGTAGGCGAATTTAGGATTTTTTTGGCTCCTTACAAGCGCGAAACTCTCCTCTTTCGACTGATTTCATTCGGGTTTTTCGGAGAGAAACGATTCAGACGCTATATTCAAAAGAGTGCAAGGGTATTTTTGATTTTTTAAGATTTCGAAGTTTTTAAACCGCTGTATCTTATCTTCTAGTAGGCGTATTTAGGATTTTTTTGGCTCCTTACAAGCGCGAAACTCTCCTCTTTCGACTGATTTCATTCGGGTTTTTCTGAGAGAAACAGTTCAGACGCTATATTCAAAGTAGTGGAATGGTATTTTTGATTCTTTAAAATTTCGGGATTTTTAAACCTCTGTATCTTATCTTCTAGTAGGCGTATTTAGGATTTTTTTGGCTCCTTACAAGCGCGGAACTCTCCTCTTTCGACTGATTTCATTCGGGTTTTTCGGAGAGAAACGGTTAAGACGCTATATTCAAATTAGAGGAAGGGTATATTTGATTTTTTAAAATTTCGAAGTCATTAAACCGCGGTATCTTATCTTCTAGTAGGCGTATTTAGGATTTTTTTGGCTCCTTACAAGCGCGAAACTCTCCTCTTTCGACTGATTTCATTCGGGTTTTTCGGAGAGAAACGGTTCAGACGCTATATTCAAAGTAGTGGAAGGGTATTTTTGATTCTTTAGAATTTCGAGATATTTAACCCGCTGTATCTTATCTTCTAGTAGTCGTATTTAGGATTTTTTTGGCTCCTTACAAGCGCGGAACTCTCCTCTTTCGACTGATTTCATTCGGGTTTTTCGGAGAGAAACGGTTAAGACGCTATATTCAAATTAGAGAAAGGGTATATTTGATTTTTTAAAATTTCGAAGTCTTTAAACCGCTGTATCTTATCTTCTAGTAGGCGTATTTAGGATTTTTTTGGCTCCTTACAAGCGCGAAACTCTCCTCTTTCGACTGATTTCATTCGGGTTTTTCGGAGAGAAACGGTTAAGACGCTATATTTAAATTAGTGGAAGGGTATTTTTGATTTTTTAAAATTTCGAAGTCATTAAACCGCGGTATCTTATCTTCTAGTAGGCGTATTTAGGATTTTTTTGGCTCCTTACAAGCGCGAAACTCTCCTCTTTCGACTGATTTCATTCGGGTTTTTCGGAGAGAAACGGTTCAGACGCTATATTCAAATTAGTGGAAGGGTATTTTTGATTTTTTAAAATTTCGAAGTTTTTAAACCGCTGTATCTTATCTTCTAGTAGGCGTATTAAGGATTTTTTTGACTCTTTACAAGCGCGAAACTATACTCTTTCGAACCATTTCATTCGGGTTTTTCGGAGAGAAACGGTTGAGACGCTATATTCAAAAGAGTGGAAGGGTATTTTTGATTTTTTAAAATTTCGAAGTCTTTAAACCGCTGTATCTCATCTTCTAGTAGGCGTATTTAGGATTTTTTTGGCTCCTTACAAGCGCGAAACTCTCCTCTTTCGACTGATTTCATTCGGGTTTTTCGGAGAGAAACGGTTCAGACGCTATATTCAAATTAGTGGAAGGGTATTTTTGATTTTTTAAAATTTCGAAGTATTTAAACCGCTGTATCTTATCTTCTAGTAGCCGTATTAAGGATTTTTTTGACTCTTTACAAGCGCGAAACTATACTCTTTCGAACCATTTCATTCGGGTTTTTCGGATAGAAACGGTTGAGACGCTATATTCAAAAGAGTGGAAGGGTATTTTTGATTTTTTAAAATTTCGAAGTCTTTAAACCGCTGTATCTCATCTTCTAGTAGGCGTATTTAGGATTTTTTTGGCTCCTTACAAGCGCGAAACTCTCCTCTTTCGACTGATTTCATTCGGGTTTTTCGGAGAGAAACGGTTCAGACGCTATATTCAAATTAGTGGAAGGGTATTTTTGATTTTTTAAAATTTCGAAGTATTTAAACCGCTGTATCTTATCTTCTAGTAGCCGTATTAAGGATTTTTTTGACTCTTTACAAGCGCGAAACTATACTCTTTCGAACCATTTCATTCGGGTTTTTCGGATAGAAACGGTTGAGACGCTATATTCAAAAGAGTGGAAGGGTATTTTTGATTTTTTAAAATTTCGAAGTCTTTAAACCGCTGTATCTCATCTTCTAGTAGGCGTATTTAGGATTTTTTTGGCTCCTTACAAGCGCGAAACTCTCCTCTTTCGACTGATTTCATTCGGGTTTTTCGGAGAGAAACGATTCAGACGCTATATTCAAAAGAGTGCAAGGGTATTTTTGATTTTTTAAGATTTCGAAGTTTTTAAACCGCTGTATCCTATCTTCTAGTAGGCGTATTTAGGATTTTTTTGGCTCCTTACAAGCGCGAAACTCTCCTCTTTCGACTGATTTCATTCGGGTTTTTCGGAGAGAAACAGTTCAGACGCTATATTCAAAGTAGTGGAATGGTATTTTTGATTCTTTAAAATTTCGGGATTTTTAAACCTCTGTATCTTATCTTCTAGTAGGCGTATTTAGGATTTTTTTGGCTCCTTACAAGCGCGGAACTCTCCTCTTTCGACTGATTTCATTCGGGTTTTTCGGAGAGAAACGGTTAAGACGCTATATTCAAATTAGAGGAAGGGTATATTTGATTTTTTAAAATTTCGAAGTCATTAAACCGCGGTATCTTATCTTCTAGTAGGCGTATTTAGGATTTTTTTGGCTCCTTACAAGCGCGAAACTCTCCTCTTTCGACTGATTTCATTCGGGTTTTTCGGAGAGAAACGGTTCAGACGCTATATTCAAAGTAGTGGAAGGGTATTTTTGATTCTTTAAAATTTCGAGATATTTAACCCGCTGTATCTTATCTTCTAGTAGTCGTATTTAGGATTTTTTTGGCTCCTTACAAGCGCGGAACTCTCCTCTTTCGACTGATTTCATTCGGGTTTTTCGGAGAGAAACGGTTAAGACGCTATATTCAAAATAGTGGAAGGATATTTTTGATTTTTTAACATTTCGGAATTTTTAAACCGCTGTATCTTATCTTCTAGTTGGCGTATTTAGGATTTTTTGAGCTCATTTCAAGCGCGAAAAACTCCTCTTTCTACGGATTTTATTCGAGTTTTTCGGAGAGGAACGGTTCAGACGCAATATTCAAAATAGTGGAAGGGTATTTTAGATTTTTTAAAATTTCGGAATTTTTTAACCGCTGTATCTTATCTTCTAGTAGGCGTATTTAAGATTTTTTGGGCTCATTTCAAGCGAGAAACTCTCCTCTTTCGACTGATTTCATTCGGGTTTTTCGGAGAGAAACGGTTCAGACGCTATATTCAAAGTAGTGGAAGGGTATTTTTGATTCTTTAAAATTTCAGGATTTTTAATGCGCTGTATCTTATCTTCTAGTAGGCTTATTTAGGATTTTTTTAGCTCCTTACAAGCGCGAAACTCTCCTCTTTCGACTGATTTCATTCGGGTTTTTCGGAGAGAAACGGTTCAGACGCTATATTCAAATAAGTGGAAGGGTATTTTTGATTTTTTAAAATTTCGAAGTATTTAAACCGCTGTATCTTATCTTCTAGTTGGGATATTTAGAATTTTTTTCGCTCCTTACAAGCGCGAAACTCTACTCTTTCGAATCATTTCATTCGGGTATTTCGGAGAGAAACGGTTCAGACGCTATATTCAAATTAGTGGAAGGGTATTTTTGATTTTTTAAAATTTCGAAGTATTTAAACCGCTGTATCTTATCTTCTAGTAGGCGTTTTAAGGATTTTTTTGACTCTTTACAAGCGCGAAACTATACTCTTTCGAACCATTTCATTCGGGTTTTTCGGATAGAAACTGTTGAGACGCTATATTCAAAAGAGTGGAAGGGTATTTTTGATTTTTTAAAATTTCGAAGTCTTTAAACCGCTGTATCTCATCTTCTAGTAGGCGTATTTAGGATTTTTTGGCTCATTACAAGCGCGAAACTCTCCTCTTTCGACTGATTTCATTCGGGTTTTTCGGAGAGAAACGGTTCAGACGCTATATTCAAAAGAGTGCAAGGGTATTTTTGATTTTTTAAAATTTCGAAGTGTTTAAACCGCTGTACCTTATTTTCTAGTAGGCGTATTTAGGATTTTTTTGGCTCCTTACAAGCGCGAAACCCTCCTCTTTCGACTGATTTCATTCGGGTTTTTCGGAGAGAAACGGTTCAGACGCTATATTCAAAGTAGTGGAAGGGTATTTTTGATTCTTTAAAATTTCGGGATTTTTAAACCGCTGTATCTTATCTTCTAGTAGTCGTATTTAGGATTTTTTTGGCTCCTTACAAGCGCGGAACTCTCCTCTTTCGACTGATTTCATTCGGGTTTTTCGGAGAGAAACGGTTAAGACGCTATATTCAAAATAGTGGAAGGATATTTTTGATTTTTTACATTTCGGAATTTTTAAACCGCTGTATCTTATCTTCTAGTTGGCGTATTTAGGATTTTTTGAGCTCATTTCAAGCGCGAAAATCTCCTCTTTCTACGGATTTTATTCGAGTTTTTCGGAGAGGAACGGTTCAGACGCAATATTCAAAATAGTGGAAGGGTATTTTAGATTTTTTAAAATTTCGGAATTTTTAAACCGCTGTATCTTATCTTCTAGTAGGCGTATTTAAGATTTTTTGGGCTCATTTCAAGCGAGAAACTCTCCTCTTTCGACTGATTTCATTCGGGTTTTTCGGAGAGAAACGGTTCAGACGCTATATTCAAAGTAGTGGAAGGGTATTTTTGATTCTTTAAAATTTCGGGATTTTTAATGCGCTGTATCTTATCTTCTAGTAGGCTTATTTAGGATTTTTTTAGCTCCTTACAAGCGCGAAACTCTCCTCTTTCGACTGATTTCATTCGGGTTTTTCGGAGAGAAACGGTTCAGACGCTATATTCAAATTAGTGGAAGGGTATTTTTGATTTTTTAAAATTTCGAAGTATTTAAACCGCTGTATCTTATCTTCTAGTAGGCTTATTTAGGATTTTTTTAGCTCCTTACAAGCGCGAAACTCTCCTCTTTCGACTGATTTCATTCGGGTTTTTCGGAGAGAAACGGTTCAGACGCTATATTCAAATTAGTGGAAGGGTATTTTTGATTTTTTAAAATTTCGAAGTATTTAAACCGCTGTATCTTATCTTCTAGTAGGCGTATTAAGGATTTTTTTGACTCTTTACAAGCGCGAAACTATACTCTTTCGAACCATTTCATTCGGGTTTTTCGGATAGAAACGGTTGAGACGCTATATTCAAAAGAGTGGAAGGGTATTTTTGATTTTTTAAAATTTCGAAGTCTTTAAACCGCTGTATCTCATCTTCTAGTAGGCGTATTTAGGATTTTTTTGGCTCCTTACAAGCGCGAAACTCTCCTCTTTCGACTGATTTCATTCGGGTTTTTCGGAGAGAAACGGTTCAGACGCTATATGCAAAAGAGTGCAAGGGTATTTTTGATTTTTTAAGATTTCGAAGTTTTTAAACCGCTGTATCTTATCTTCTAGTAGGCGTATTTAGGATTTTTTTGGCTCCTTACAAGCGCGAAACTCTCCTCTTTCGACTGATTTCATTCGGGTTTTTCGGAGAGAAACGGTTCAGACGCTATATTCAAAGTAGTGGAATGGTATTTTTGATTTTTTAAAATTTCGGGATTTTTAAACCGCTGTATCTTATCTTCTAGTAGGCGTATTTAGGATTTTTTTGGCTCCTTACAAGCGCGGAACTCTCCTCTTTCGACTGATTTCATTCGGGTTTTTCGGAGAGAAACGGTTAAGACGCTATATTCAAATTAGAGGAAGGGTATTTTTGATTTTTTAAAATTTCGAAGTCATTAAACCGCGGTATCTTATCTTCTAGTAGGCGTATTTAGGATTTTTTTGGCTCATTACAAGCGCGAAACTCTCCTCTTTCGACTTATTTCATTCGGGTTTTTCGGAGAGAAACGGTTCAGACGCTATATTCAAAGTAGTGGAAGGGTATTTTTGATTCTTTAAAATTTCGAGATATTTAACCCGCTGTATCTTATCTTCTAGTAGTCGTATTTAGGATTTTTTTGGCTCCTTACAAGCGCGGAACTCTCCTCTTTCGACTGATTTCATTCGGGTTTTTCGGAGAGAAACGGTTAAGACGCTATATTCAAAATAGTGGAAGGATATTTTTGATTTTTTAACATTTAGGAATTTTTAAACCGCTGTATCTTATCTTCTAGTAGGCGTATTTAGAATTTTTTTGGCTCCTTACAAGCGCGAAACTCTACTCTTTCGACTGATTTCATTCGGGTTTTTCGTAGAGAAACGGTTCAGACGCTATATACAAATTAGTGGAAGGGTATTTTTGATTTTTTAAAATTTCGAAGTATTTAAACCGCTATATCTTATCTTCTAGTAGGCGTATTTAGAATTTTTTTGGCTCCTTACAAGCGCGAATCTCTACTCTTTCGACTGATTTCATTCGGGTTTTTCGTAGAGAAACGGTTCAGACGCTATATTCAAATTAGTGGAAGGGTATTTTTGATTTTTTAAAATTTCGAAGTATTTAAACCGCTGGTTCTTATCTTCTAGTAGGCGTATTAAGGATTTTTTGGGCACATTTCAAGCGCGAAACACTCCTCTTTCGACGCATTTCATTCGGGTTTTTCGGATAGAAACGGTTGAGACGCTATATTCAAAAGAGTGGAAGGGTATTTTTGATTTTTTAAAATTTCGAAGTTTTTAAATTGCTGTATCTTATCTTCTAGTAAGAGAATTTAGGATTTTTTTGGCTCCTTACAAGCGCGAAACTCTCCTCTTTCGACTGATTTCATTCGGGTTTTTCGGAGAGAAACGGTTCAGATGCTATATTCAAAATAGTGGAAGGATATTTTTGATTTTTTAAAATTTCGAAGTCATTAAACCGCTGTATCTTATCTTCTAGTAGGCGTATTTACTATTTTTTGGGCCCATTTCAAGCGCGAAACACTCCACTTTCGACTCATTTCATTCGGGTTTTTCGGAGAGAAGCGGTTCTGAGGATATATTCAAAATAGTGGAAGGGTATTTTTGATTTTTTAAAATTTCGGAATTTTTAAACCGCTGTATCTTATCTTCTCGTAGGCATATTTAGGATTTTTTCAGCTCCTTACAAGCGCGGAACTCTCCTCTTTCGACTGATTTCATTCGGGTTTTTCCGAGTGAAACGGTTAAGACGCTATATTCAAATTAGAGGAAGGGTATATTTGATTTTTTAAAATTTCGAAGTATTTAAACCGCTGTATCTTATCTTCTAGTAGGCGTATTTACTATTTTTTGGGCTCATTTCAAGCGCGAAACACTCCACTTTCGACTCATTTCATTCGGGTTTTTCGGAGAGAAGCGGTTCTGAGGATATATTCAAAATAGTGGAAGGGTATTTTTGATCTTTTAAAATTTCGGAATTTTTAAACCGCTGTATCTTATCTTCTAGTAGGCGTATTTAGGATTTTTTGAGTTCATTTCAAGCGCGAAACACTCCTCTTTCTACGGATTTTATTCGAGTTTTTCGGAGAGGAACGGTTCAGACGCAATATTCAAAATAGGGTATTTTAGATTTTTTAAAATTTCGAAGTATTTAAACCGCTGTATCTTATCTTCTAGTAGGCGTATTTAGAATTTTTTTGGCTCCTTACAAGCGCGAAACTCTACTCTTTCGACTGATTTCATTCGGGTTTTTCGGAGAGAAACGGTTCAGATGCTACATTCAAATTAGT
>NW_028256630.1:0-20244 GCF_048593485.1 Apis florea | reverse complement strand
TTTCGAAGTATTTAAACCGCTGTATCTTATCTTCTAGTAGGCGTATTTAGGATTTTTTTGGCTCCTTACAAGCGCGAAACTCTCCTCTTTCGACTGATTTCATTCGGGTTTTTCGGAGAGAAACGGTTCAGACGCTATATTCAAAATAGTGGAAGGGTATTTTTGATTTTTTAAAATTTCGAAGTCTTTAAACCGCTGTATCTTACCTTCTAGTAGGCGTATTTAGGATTTTTTTGGCTCCTTACAAGCGCGAAACTCTCCTCTTTCGACTGATTTCATTCGGGTTTTTCGGAGAGAAACGGTTCAGACGCTATATTCAAAATAGTGGAAGGGTATTTTTTTTTTTTAAAATTTCGAAGTATTTAAACCGCTGTATCTTATCTTCTAGTAGGCGTATTTAGGATTTTTTGGCTCCTTACAAGCGCGAAACTCTCCTGTTTCGACTTATTTCATTCGGGTTTTTCGGAGAGAAACGGTTCAGACGCTATATTCAAAATAGTGGAAGGGTATTTTTGATTTTTTAAAATTTCGGAATATTTAAACCGCTGTGTCTTATCTTCTAGTAGGCGTATTTAGGATTTTTTTGGCTCATTTCAAGCGCGAAGCTCTCCTCTTTCGAATGATTTCATTCGGGTTTTTCGGAGAGAAACGGTTCAGATGCTATATACAAAATAGTGGAAGGGTATTTTTTATTTTTTAAAATTTCGAAGTATTGAAACCGCTGTATCTTATCTTCTAGTAGGCGTATTTAGGATTTTTTTGGCTCCTTACAAGCGTGAAACTCTCCTGTTTCGATTTATTTCATTCGGGTTTTTCGGAGAGAAAAGGTTCAGACGCTATATTCAAGGTAGTGGAAGTGTATTTTTGATTTTTTAAAATTTCGAAGTCTTTAAACCGCTGTATCTTATCTTCTAGTAGGCGTATTTAGGATTTTTTTGGCTCCTTTCAAGCGCGAAACTCTCCTGTTTCGATTTATTTCATTCGGGTTTTTCGGAGAGAAACGGTTCAGACGCTATATTCAAAATAGTGGAAGGGTATTTTTGATTTTTTAAAATTTCGGAGTTTTTAAACCGCTGTATCTTATATTCTAGTAGGCGTATTTAGGATTTTTTTGGCTCCTTACAAGCGCGAAACTCTCCTCTTTCGAATGATTTCATTCGGGTTTTTCGGAGAGAAACGGTTCAGACGCTATATTCAAAGTAGTGGAAGGGTATTTTTGTTTTTTAAAATTTCGAAGATTTAAACCGCTGTATCTTATTTCTAGTAGGCGTATATAGGATTTTTTGGGCTCCCTACAAGCGCGAAACTCTCCTCTTTCGAATCATTTCATTCGGAGAGAAACGGTTCAGACGCTATATTCAAAATAGTGGAAGGGTATTTTTGATTTTTTAAAATTTCGTAAGTTTTAAACCGCTGTATCTTATCTTCTAGTAGGCGTGTTTAGGATTTTTTTGGCTCATTTCGAGCGCGATACTCTCCTCTTTCGACTGATTTCATTCGGGTTTTTCGGAGAGAAACGGTTCAGACGCTATATTTAAAATAGTGGAAGGGTATTTTTGATTTTTTAAAATTTCGGAGTATTTAAACCGCTGTATCTTATCTTCTAGTAGGCGTGTTTAGGATTTTTTTGGCTCATTTCAAGCGCGAAACTCTCCTCTTTCGTCGGACTTAATTCGGGTTTTTCGGAGAGGAACGGTTCAGACGCTATATACAAAATAGTGGAAGGGTATTTTTGATTTTTTAAAATTTCGAAGTATTTAAACCGCTGTATCTTATCTTCTAGTAGGCGTATTTAGGATTTTTTTGGCTCCTTACAAGCGCGAAACTCTCCTGTTTCGATTTATTTCATTCGGGTTTTTCGGAGAGAAACGGTTCAGACGCTATATTCAAAGTAGTGAAGGGAATTTTTGATTTTTTAAAATTTCGGAGTATTTAAAGCGCTGTGTCTTATCTTCTAGTTCGGCGTATTTAGAATTTTTTTGGCTCCTTACAAGCGCGAAACTCTCCTCTTTCGACTGATTTCATTCGGGTTTTTCGGAGAGAAACGGTTCAGACGCTATATTCAAAATAGTGGAAGGGTATTTTTGATTTTTTAAAATTTCGAAGTCTTTAAACCGCTGTACCTTACCTTCTAGTAGGCGTATTTAGGATTTATTTGGCTCATTACAAGCGCGAAACTCTCCTCCTTCGAATGATTTCATTCGGGTTTTTCGGAGAGAAACTATTCAGACGCTATATTCAAAGTAGTGGAAGGGTAATTTTTGCTTTTTAAAATTTCTAAGATTTAAACCGCTGTATCTTATTTCTAGTAGGCGTATATAGGATTTTTTTGGCTCCCTACAAGCGCGAAACTCTCCTCTTTCGAATCATTTCATTCGGGTTTTTCGGAGAGAAACGGTTCAGACGCTATATTTAAAATAGTGGAAGGGTATTTTTGATTTTTTAAAATTTCGGAGTTTTTAAACCGCTGTATCTTATCTTCTAGTAGGCGTATTTAGGATTTTTTTGGCTCATTTCAAGCGCGAAACTCTCCTCTTTGGACTGATTTCATTCGGGTTTTTCGGAGAGAAACGGTTCAGACGCTATATTCAAAATAGTGAAAGGGTATTTTTGATTTTTTAAAATTTCGAAGTATTTAAACCGCTGTATCTTATCTTCTAGTAGGCGTATTTAGGATTTTTTTGGCTCCTTACAAGCGCGAAACTCTCCTGTTTCGATTTATTTCATTCGGGTTTTTCGGAGAGAAACGGTTCAGACGCTATATTCAAAATAGTGGAAGGGTATTTTTGATTTTTTAAAATTTCGGAGTATTTAAACCGCTGTGTCTTATCTTCTAGTTCGGCGTTTTTAGGATTTTTTTGGCTCATTTCAAGCGCGAAACTCTCCTCTTTCGACTGATTTCATTCGGGTTTTTCGGAGAGAAACGGTTCAGACGCTATATTCAAAATAGTGCAAGGGTATTTTTGATTTTTTAAAATTTCGGAGTATTTAAACCGCTGTATCTTATCTTCTAGTAGGCGTATTTAGGATTTTTTTGGCTCATTACAAGCGCGAAACTCTCCTCTTTCGACTGATTTCATTCGGGTTTTTCGGAGAGATACGGTTCAGACGCTATATTCAAAATAGTGGAAGGGTATTTTTGATTTTTTAAAATTTCGGAGTATTTAAACCGCTGTATCTTATCTTCTAGTAGGCGTATTTAGGATTTTTTTGGCTCCTTACAAGCGCGAAACTCTCCTCTTTCGACTGATTTCATTCGGGTTTTTCGGAGAGAAACGGTTCAGACGCTATATTCAAAATAGTGGAAGGGTATTTTTGATTTTTTAAAATTTCGAAGTCTTTAAACCGCTGTATCTTATCTTCTAGTAGGCGTATTTAGGATTTTTTTGGCTCCTTACAAGCGCGAAACTCTCCTGTTTCGACTTATTTCATTCGGGTTTTTCGGAGAGAAACTGTTCAGACGCTATATTCAAAATAGTGGAAGGGTATTTTTGATTTTTTAAAATTTCGAAGTATTTAAACCGCTGTATCTTATTTTCTAGTAGGCGTATTTAGGATTTTTTTGGCTCCTTACAAGCGCGAAACTCTCCTGTTTCGATTTATTTCATTCGGGTTTTTCGGAGAGAAACGGTTCAGACGCTATATTCAAAATAGTGGAAGGGTATTTTTGATTTTTTAAAATTTCGGAATTTTTAAACCGCTGTATCTTATATTCTAGTAGGCGTGTTTAGGATTTTTTTGGCTTATTTCAAGCGCGAAAATCTCCTCTTTCGAATGATTTCATTCGGGTTTTTCGGAGAGATACGGTTCAGACGCTATATTCAAAATAGTGGAAGGGTATTTATGATTTTTTAAAATTTCGAAGTATTTAAACCGCTGTATCTTATCTTCTAGTAGGCGTATTTAGGATTTTTTTGGCTCCTTACAAGCGCGAAACTCTCCTGTTTCGATTTATTACATCCGGGTTTTTCGGAGAGAAACTGTTCAGACGCTATATTCAAAATAGTGGAAGGGTATTTTTGATTTTTTAAAATTTCGAACTATTGAAACCGCTGTATCTTATTTTCTAGTAGGCGTATTTAGGATTTTTTTGGCTCCTTACAAGCGTGAAACTCTCCTGTTTCGATTTATTTCATTCGGGTTTTTCGGAGAGAAGGTTCAGACACTATATGCAAGGTAGTGGAAGTGTATTTTTGATTTTTTAAAATTTCGAAGTATTTAAACCGCTGTATCTTATCTTCTAGTAGGCGTATTTAGGATTTTTTTGGCTCCTTACAAGCGCGAAACTCTCCTGTTTCGATTTATTTCATTCGGGTTTTTCGGAGAGAAACTGTTCAGACGCTATATTCAAAATAGTGGAAGGGTATTTTTGATTTTTTAAAATTTCGGAATTTTTAAACCGTTGTATCTTATATTCTAGTAGGCGTGTTTAGGATTTTTTTGGCTCATTTCAATCGCCAAACTCTCCTCTTTCGACTGATTTCATTCGGGTTTTTCGGAGAGAAACTATTCAGACGCTATATTCATAGAAGTGGAAGGGTAATTTTGATTTTTTAAAATTTCTAAGATTTAAACCGCTGTATCTTATTTCTAGTAGGCGTATATAGGATTTTTTTGGCTCCCTACAAGCGCGAAACTCTCCTCTTTCGAATCATTTCATTCGGGTTTTTCGGAGAGAAACGGTTCCGACGCTATATATAAAATAGTGGAAGGGTATATTTGATTTTCTAAAATTTCGGAGTTTTTAAACCGCTGTATCTCATCTTCTAGTAGGCGTATTTAGGATTTTTTTGTCTCATTTCAATCGCCAAACTCTCCTCTTTGGAAAGATTTCATTCGGGTTTTACGGAGAGAAACGGTTCAGACGCTATATTCAACATAGTGAAAGGGTATTTTTTATTTTTTAAAATTTCGAAGTATTTAAACCGCAGTGTCTTATCTTCTAGTAGGCGTATTTAGGATTTTTTTGGCTCCTTACAAGCGCGAAACTCTCCTGTTTCGATTTATTTCATTCGGGTTTTTCGGAGAAACGGTTCATACGCTATATTCAAAATAGTGGAAGGGTATTTTTGATTTTTTAAAATTTCGGAATATTTATAGCGCTGTGTCTTATCTTCTAGTACGGCGTATTTAGAATTTTTTTGGCTCCTTACAAGCGCGAAACTCTCCTTTTTCGACTGATTTCATTCGGGTTTTTCGGAGAGAAACGGTTCAGACGCTATATTCAAAATAGTGGAAGGGTATTTTTGATTTTTTAAAATTTCAAAGTCTTTAAACCGCTGTACCTTACCTTCTAGTAGGCGTATTTAGGATTTATTTGGCTCCTTACAAGCGCGAAACTCTCCTCTTTCGAATGATTTCATTCGGGTTTTTCGGAGAGAAACTGTTCAGACGCTATATTCAAAAGAGTGGAAGGGTATTTTTGATTTTTTAAAATTTCAAAGTCTTTAAACCGCTGTACCTTACCTTCTAGTTGGCGTATTTAGGATTTATTTGGCTCCCTACATGCGCGAAACTCTCCTCTTTCGACTTATTTCATTCGGATTTTTCGGAGAGAAACGGTTCAGACGCTATATTCAAAATAGTGGAAGGGTATTTTTTTTTTTTAAAATTTCGAAGTATTTAAACCGCTGTATCTTATCTTCTAGTAGGCGTATTTAGGATTTTTTGGCTCCTTACAAGCGCGAAACTCTCCTGTTTCGATTTATTTCATTCGGGTTTTTCGGAGAGAAACGGTTCATACGCTATATTCAAAATAGTGGAAGGGTATTTTTGATTTTTTAAAATTTCGGAATATTTAAAGCGCTGTGTCTTATCTTCTAGTAGGCGTATTTAGGATTTTTTTGGCTCATTTCAAGCGCGAAGCTCTCCTCTTTCGACTGCTTTCATTCGGGTTTTTCGGAGAGAAACGGTTTAGACGCTATATTCAACTTAGTGAAAGGGTATTTTTTATTTTTTAAAATTTCGAAGTATTTAAACCGCTGTATCTTATCTTCTAGTAGGCGTATTTAGGATTTTTTTGGCTCCTTACAAGCGTGAAACTCTCCTGTTTCGATTTATTTCATTCGGGTTTTTCGGAGAGAAAAGGTTCAGACGCTATATGCAAGGTAGTGGAAGTGTATTTTTGATTTTTTAAAATTTCGAAGTCTTTAAACCGCTGTATCTTATCTTCTAGTAGGCGTATTTAGGATTTTTTTGGCTCCTTACAAGCGCGAAACTCTCCTGTTTCGATTTATTTCATTCGGGTTTTTCGGAGAGAAACTGTTCAGACGCTATATTCAAAATAGTGGAAGGGTATTTTTGATTTTTAAAATTTCTAAGATTTAAACCGCTGTATCTTATTTCTAGTAGGCGTATATAGGATTTTTTTGGCTCCCTAGAAGCGCGAAACTCTCCTCTTTCGAATCATTTCATTCGGAGAGAAACGGTTCAGACGCTATATTCAAAATAGTGGAAGGGTATTTTTGATCTTTTAAAATTTCGTAAGTTTTAAACCGCTGTATCTTATCTTCTAGTAGGCGTGTTTAAGATTTTTTTGGCTCATTTCAAGCGCGAAACTCTCCTCTTTTCACTGTATTCATTCGGGTTTTTCGGAGAGAAACGGTTCAGACGCTATATTTAGAATAGTGGAAGGGTATTTTTGATTTTCTAAAATTTCGGAGTATTTAAACCGCTGTATCTTATCTTCTAGTAGGCGTGTTTAGGATTTTTTTGGTTCATTTCAAGCGGGAAACTCTCCTCTTTCGTCGGACTTAATTCGGGTTTTTCGGAGAGGAACGGTTCAGACGATATATACAAAATAGTGGAAGGGTATTTTTGATTTTTTAAAATTTCGAAGTATTTAAACCGCAGTATCTTATCTTCTAGTAGGCGTATTTAGGATTTTTTTGGCTCCTTACAAGCGCGAAACTCTCCTGTTTCGATTTATTTCATTCGGGTTTTTCGGAGAGAAACGGTTCATACGCTATATTCAAAATAGTGGAAGGGTATTTTTGATTTTTTAAAATTTCGGAATATTTATAGCGCTGTGTCTTATCTTCTAGTTCGGCGTATTTAGAATTTTTTTGGCTCCTTACAAGCGCGAAACTCACCTCTTTCGACTGATTTCATTCGGGTTTTTCGGAGAGAAACGGTTCAGACGCTATATTCAAAATAGTGGAAGGATATTTTTGATTTTTTAAAATTTCAAAGTCTTTAAACCGCTGTACCTTACCTTCTAGTAGGCGTATTTAGGATTTATTTGGCTCCTTACATGCGCGAAACTCTCCTCTTTCGAATGATTTCATTCGGGTTTTTCGGAGAGAAACTATTCAGACGCTATATTCAAAGTAGTGGAAGGGTATTTTTGCTTTTTAAAATTTCTAAGATTTAAACCGCTGTATCTTATTTCTAGTAGGCGTATATAGGATTTTTTTGGCTCCCAACAAGCGCGAAACACTCCTCTTTCGAATCATTTCATTCGGGTATTTCGGAGAGGAACGGTTCAGACGCTATATTCAAAATAGTGGAAGGGTATTTTTGATTTTTTAAAATTTCGAAGTATTTAAACCGCTGTATCTTATCTTCTCGTAGGCGTATTTAGGATTTTTTTGGCTCCCTACAAGCGCGAAACACTCCTCTTTCGAATCATTTCATTCGGGTATTTCGGAGAGGAACGGTTCAGACGCTATATTCAAAATAGTGGAAGGGTATTTTTGATTTTTTAAAATTTCGAAGTATTTAAACCGCTGTATCTTATCTTCTCGTAGGCGTATTTAGGCTTTTTTTGGCTCATTTCAAGCGTGAAGCTCTCCTCTTTCGAATCATTTCATTCGGGTTTTTCGGAGTGTAACGGTTTAGACGCTACATTCAAAGTAGTGGAAGGTTATCTTTGATTTCTTAAAATTTTGAAGATTTAAACCGCTGTATCTTATCTTCTAGTAGGCGTATTTAGGATTTTTTTGGCTCCCTACAAGCGCGAAACTCTCCTCTTTCGACTCATTTCATTCGGTGAGTAACGGTCCAGACGCTATATTCAAAATAGTGGAAGGGTATTTTTGATTTTTTAAAATTTCGAAGTTTTTAAACCGCTGTTTCTTATCTTCTAGTAGGCGTATTTAGGATTTTTTTGGCTCATTTCAAGCGCGAAACTCTCCTCTTTCGACTTATTTCATTCGGGTTTTTCGGAGAGAAACGGTTCAGACGCTGTATTCAAGGTAGTGGAAGGGTATTTTTGATTTTCTAAAATTTCGAAGTATTTAAACCGCTGTATCTTATCATCTAGTAGGCGTATTTAGGATTTTTTTAGCTCCCTACAAGCGCGAAACTCTCCTCTTTCGAATCATTTCATTCGGAGAGAAACGGTTCAGACGCTATATTCAAAATAGTGGAAGGGTATTTTTTTTTTTAAAATTTCGGTGTATTTAAACTGCTGTATCTTATCTTCTAGTAGGCGTAATTAGGATTTTTTTGGCTCCTTCCAAGCGCAAACTCTCCTCTTTCGAATGATTTCATTCGGGTTTTTCGGAGAGAAACTGTTCAGACGCTATATTCAGAATAGTGGAAGGATATTTTTGATTTTTTAAAATTTCGGAGTATTTAAACTGCTGTATCTTATCTTTTAGAGGCCTATTTAGGATTTTTTTGGCTCATTTCAAGCGCGAAACTCTCCTCTTTCGAATCATTTCATTCGGGTTTTTCGGAGTGAAACAGTTCAGACGATATATGCAAAATAGTGGGAGGGTATTTTTGATTTTTTAAAATTTCGGAGATTTAAACCGCTATATCTTATCTTCTAGAAGGCTCATTTAGGATTTTTTCGGCTCATTTCAAGCTCGAAATTCTACTCTTTCGAATCATTTCATTCGGGTTTTTCGGAGAGAAACGGTTCAGACTAAATATTCAAAATAGTGGAAGGGGATTTTTGATTTTTTAAAATTTCGGAGTTTTAACCTCTGTATCTTATTTTCTAGTAGGCGTCTTCAAGATTTTTTTGGTTCATTTCAAGTGCGAAACTATCCTTTTTCGAATCGTTTCATTCGGGTTTTTCGGAGAGAAACGGTTCAGACGCTATATTCCAAATAGAGGAAGGCTATTTTTGGTTTTTTTAAAATTTCGGTGTTTTTAAACCGCTGTATCTTATTTTCTAGTAGGCCTATTTAGGATTTTTTTGGCTCATTTCAAGCGCGAAACTCTCCTCATTCGAATAACTTCATTCGGGTTTTTCGGAGTGAAACGGTTTAGATGCTACAATAAAAAGAGTGGATGGGTATTTTTGATGTTTTCATATTTCGGAGTTTTCAAACCGCTGTATCTTATCTTCTCGTAGGCGTATTTAGGCTTTTTTTGGCTCATTTCAAGCGCGAAACTCTCCTCTTACTTATCATTTCATTCGAATTTTACGAAGTGAAACGGTTTAGACGTTGTATTCAAAATAGTGGAAGGGTATTGTTGATTTCTACAAATTTCGGAGATTTAAACCGCAGTATCTTATCTTCTAGTAGGCGCATTTAGAATTTTTTCGGCTCATTTCAAGCGCGAAATTCTCCTCTTTCGAATCATTTCATTCGGGTTTTTCGGAGAGAAACGGTTCAGACTAAATATTCAAAAGAGTGGAGGGGTATTTTTGATTTTTTAAAATTTCGGAGCTTTAAACCGCTGTATCTTATTTTCTAGTAGGCCTATTTAGGATTTTTTTGGCTCATTTCAAGCGCGAGACTCTCCTCTTTCGAATCATTTCATTCTGGTTTTTCGGAGTGAAACGGTTTAGACGCTACATTAAAAAGAGTGGAAGAGTATTTTTGATGTTTTCATATTTCGGTGTTTTCAAACCGCTGTATCTTATCTTCTCGTTGGCGTATTTAGAATTTTTTTGGCACATTTCAAGCGAGAAGCTCTCCTCTTTCGAATCATTTCATTCGGGTTTTTCGTAGAGAAACGGTTCAGACTTAATATTCAAAATAGTGGAAGAGTATTTTTGATTTTTTAAAATTTCTGAGCTTTAAACCGCTGTATCTTATTATCTAGTAGGCGTAGTTAGGATTTTTTTGGCTCATTTCAAGCGCGAGACTCTCCTGTTTCGTATCATTTCATTCGGGTTTTTCGTAGAGAGTCAGACGCTATATTCAAAATAGTGGAAGAGTATATTTTTTTTCTAATTTCGGCGTATTTAAACGGCTGTATTTTATCTTTTAGTAGGCGTATTTAGGATTTTTTTGGCTCATTTCAAGCGCGAAACTCTCCTCTTTCGAATCATTTCATTCGGGTTTTTCGGAGAGAAACAGTTCAGAATAAATATTCAAAATAGTGGAAGGAGTACTTTAGGTTTTTTAAAATTTCGGAGCTTTAAACCGCTGTATCTTATCTTCTCGTAGGCGCATTTACGATTTTTTCGGCTCATTTCAAGCGCGAAACTCTCCTCTTTCGAATCATTTCATTCGGGTTTTTCGTAGAGAAACGGTTCAGACATAATATTCAAAATAGTGGAAGGGTATTTTTGATTTTTTAAAATTTCTGAGCTTTAAACCGCTGTATCTTACTTTCTAGTAGGCGTAGTTAGGATTTTTTTGGCTCATTTCAAGTGCGAAAATCTCCTCTTTCGAATCACTTTATTCGAGTTTTTCGTAGAGAAACGGTTCAGACGCTATCCTCGAAAGAGTGGAAGAGCATTTTTGATTTTTTAAAATTTCGGAGTTTTCAAACAGCTTTATCTTATCTTCTAGTAGTCGTATTTAGGATATTTTCGGCTCATTTCAAGCGCGAAACTCTCCTCTTTCGAATCATTTCATTCGGGTTTTTCTGAGAGAAACGCTTCAGACGCTATATTCAAAATAGTGGAAGGGTATTCTTGATTTTTTAAAATTTCGAAGTCTTTAAACCGCTGTATCTCATCTTCTAGTAGGCGTATTTAGGATTTTTTTGGCTCATTACAAGCGCGAAACTCTCCTCTTTCGACTGATTTCATTCGGGTTTTTCGGAGAGAAACGGTTCAGACGCTATATTCAAAAGAGTGCAAGGGTATTTTTGATTTTTTAAGATTTCGAAGTTTTTAAACCGCTGTATCTTATCTTCTAGTAGGCGTATTTAGGATTTTTTTGGCTCCTTACAAGCGCGAAACTCTCCTCTTTCGACTGATTTCATTCGGGTTTTTCGGAGAGAAACAGTTCAGACGCTATATTCAAAGTAGTGGAAGGGTATTTTTGATTCTTTAAAATTTCGGGGTTTTTAAACCTCTGTATCTTATCTTCTAGTAGGCGTATTTAGGATTTTTTTGGCTCCTTACAAGCGCGGAACTCTCCTCTTTCGACTGATTTCATTCGGGTTTTTCGGAGAGAAACGGTTAAGACGCTATATTCAAATTAGAGGAAGGGTATATTTGATTTTTTAAAATTTCGAAGACATTAAACCGCTGTATCTTATCTTCTAGTAGGCGTATTTAGGATTTTTTTGGCTCCTTACAAGCGCGAAACTCTCCTCTTTCGACTGATTTCATTCGGGTTTTTCGGAGAGAAACGGTTCAGACGCTATATTCAAAGTAGTGGAAGGGTATTTTTGATTCTTTAGAATTTCGAGATATTTAACCCGCTGTATCTTATCTTCTAGTAGTCGTATTTAGGATTTTTTTGGCTCCTTACAAGCGCGGAACTCTCCTCTTTCGACTGATTTGATTCGGGTTTTTCGGAGAGAAACGGTTAAGACGCTATATTCAAAATAGTGGAAGGGTATTTTTGATTTTTTAACATTTAGGAATTTTTAAACCGCTGTATCTTATCTTCTAGTTGGCGTATTTAGGATTTTTTGAGCTCATTTCAAGCGCGAAAAACTCCTCTTTCTACGGATTTTATTCGAGTTTTTCGGAGAGGAACGGTTCAGACGCAATATTCAAAATAGTGGAAGGCTATTTTTGATTTTTTAAAATTTCGTAATATTTAAACCGCTGTATCTCATCTCCTAGTAGGCGTGTTTAGTATTTTCTTGGCTCATTTCAAGCGCGAAACTCTCCTCTTTCGACTGATTACATTCGGGTTTTTCGCAGAGAAACGGTTCAGACGCTATATTCAAAATAGTGGAAGGGTATTTTTAATTTTTTAAAATTTCGTAATATTTAAACGGCTGTATCTTATCTTCTAGTAGGCGTATTTAGGATTTTTTTGGCTCATTTCAAGCGTGAAACTCTCGTCTTTCGAATCATTTCATTTGGGTATTTCGGAGAGAAACGGTTCAGACGCTATATTCAAAATAGTGGAAGGGTATTCTTGATTTTTTAAAATTTCGAAGTCTTTAAACCGCTGTATCTCATCTTCTAGTAGGCGTATTTAGGATTTTTTTGGCTCCTTACAAGCGCGAAACTCTCCTCTTTCGACTTATTTCATTCGCGTTTTTCGGAGAGAAACGATTCAGACGCTATATTCAAAAGAGTGCAAGGGTATTTTTGATTTTTTAAGATTTCGAAGTTTTTAAACCGCTGAATCTTATCTTCTAGTAGGCGTATTTAGGATTTTTTTGGCTCCTTACAAGCGCGGAACTCTCCTCTTTCGACTGATTTCATTCGGGTTTTTCGGAGAGAAACGGTTAAGACGCTATATTCAAAATAGTGGAAGGATATTTTTGATTTTTTAACATTTCGGAATTTTTAAACCGCTGTATCTTATTTTCTAGTTGGCGTATTTAGGATTTTTTGAGCTCATTTCAAGCGCGAAAAACTCCTCTTTCTACGGATTTTATTCGAGTTTTTCGGAGAGGAACGGTTCAGACGCAATATTCAAAATAGTGGAAGGGTATTTTAGATTTTTTAAAATTTCGGAATTTTTTAACCGCTGTATCTTATCTTCTAGTAGGCGTATTTAAGATTTTTTTTGGGCTCATTTCAAGCGAGAAACTCTCCTCTTTCGACTGATTTCATTCGGGTTTTTCGGAGAGAAACGGTTCAGACGCTATATTCAAAGTAGTGGAAGGGTATTTTTGATTCTTTAAAATTTCGGATTTTTAAAGCGCTGTATCTTATCTTCTAGTAGGCGTATTTAGGATTTTTTTAGCTCCTTACAAGCGCGAAACTCTCCTCTTTCGACTGATTTCATTCGGGTTTTTCGGAGAGAAACGGTTCAGACGCTATATTCAAATTAGTGGAAGGGTATTTTTGATTTTTTAAAATTTCGAAGTATTTAAACCGCTGTATCTTATCTTCTAGTAGGCGTATTAAGGATTTTTTTGACTCTTTACAAGCGCGAAACTATACTCTTTCGAACCATTTCATTCGGGTTTTTCGGATAGAAACGGTTGAGACGCTATATTCAAAAGAGTGGAAGGGTATTTTTGATTTTTTAAAATTTCGAAGTCTTTAAACCGCTGTATCTCATCTTCTAGTAGGCGTATTTAGGATTTTTTTGGCTCCTTACAAGCGCGAAACTCTCCTCTTTCGACTGATTTCATTCGGGTTTTTCGGAGAGAAACGATTCAGACGCTATATTCAAAAGAGTGCAAGGGTATTTTTGATTTTTTAAGATTTCGAAGTTTTTAAACCGCTGTATCTTATCTTCTAGTAGGCGTATTTAGGATTTTTTTGGCTCCTTACAAGCGCGAAACTCTCCTCTTTCGACTGATTTCATTCGGGTTTTTCGGAGAGAAACAGTTCAGACGCTATATTCAAAGTAGTGGAAGGATATTTTTGATTTTTTAACATTTCGGAATTTTTAAACCGCTGTATCTTATCTTCTAGTTGGCGTATTTAGGATTTTTTGAGCTCATTTCAAGCGCGAAAAACTCCTCTTTCTACGGATTTTATTCGGGTTTTTCGGAGAGGAACGGTTCAGACGCTATATTCAAAATAGTGGAAGGGTATTTTAGATTTTTTAAAATTTCGGAGTTTTTAAACCGCTGTATCTTATCTTCTAGTAGGCGTATTTAGGATTTTTTTTGGGCTCATTTCAAGCGAGAAACTCTCCTCTTTCGACTGATTTCATTCGGGTTTTTCGGAGAGAAACGGTTCAGACGCTATATTCAAAGTAGTGGAAGGGTATTTTTGATTCTTTAAAATTTCAGGATTTTTAATGCGCTGTATCTTATCTTCTAGTAGGCGTATTTAGGATTTTTTTAGCTCCTTACAAGCGCGAAACTCTCCTCTTTCGACTGATTTCATTCGGGTTTTTCGGAGAGAAACGGTTCAGACGCTATATTCAAATTAGTGGAAGGGTATTTTTGATTTTTTAAAATTTCGAAGTATTTAAACCGCTGTATCTTATCTTCTAGTAGGCGTATTAAGGATTTTTTTGACTCTTTACAAGCGCGAAACTATACTCTTTCGAACCATTTCATTCGGGTTTTTCGGATAGAAACGGTTGAGACGCTATATTCAAAAGAGTGGAAGGGTATTTTTGATTTTTTAAAATTTCGAAGTCTTTAAACCGCTGTATCTCATCTTCTAGTAGGCGTATTTAGGATTTTTTTGGCTCCTTACAAGCGCGAAACTCTCCTCTTTCGACTGATTTCATTCGGGTTTTTCGGAGAGAAACGATTCAGACGCTATATTCAAAAGAGTGCAAGGGTATTTTTGATTTTTTAAGATTTCGAAGTTTTTAAACCGCTGTATCTTATCTTCTAGTAGGCGTATTTAGGATTTTTTTGGCTCCTTACAAGCGCGAAACTCTCCTCTTTCGACTGATTTCATTCGGGTTTTTCGGAGAGAAACAGTTCAGACGCTATATTCAAAGTAGTGGAATGGTATTTTTGATTCTTTAAAATTTCGGGATTTTTAAACCTCTGTATCTTATCTTCTAGTAGGCGTATTTAGGATTTTTTTGGCTCCTTACAAGCGCGGAACTCTCCTCTTTCGACTGATTTCATTCGGGTTTTTCGGAGAGAAACGGTTAAGACGCTATATTCAAATTAGAGGAAGGGTATATTTGATTTTTTAAAATTTCGAAGTCATTAAACCGCGGTATCTTATCTTCTAGTAGGCGTATTTAGGATTTTTTTGGCTCCTTACAAGCGCGAAACTCTCCTCTTTCGACTGATTTCATTCGGGTTTTTCGGAGAGAAACGGTTCAGACGCTATATTCAAAAGAGTGCAAGGGTATTTTTGATTTTTTAAAATTTCGAGATATTTAACCCGCTGTATCTTATCTTCTAGTAGTCGTATTTAGGATTTTTTTGGCTCCTTACAAGCGCGGAACTCTTCTCTTTCGACTGATTTCATTCGGGTTTTTCGGAGAGAAACGGTTAAGACGCTATATTCAAAATAGTGGAAGGATATTTTTGATTTTTTAACATTTAGGAATTTTTAAACCGCTGTATCTTATCTTCTAGTTGGCGTATTTAGGATTTTTTGAGCTCATTTCAAGCGCGAAAAACTCCTGTTTCTACGGATTTTATTCGAGTTTTTCGGAGAGGAACGGTTCAGACGCAATATTCAAAATAGTGGAAGGCTATTTTTGATTTTTTAAAATTTCGTAATATTTAAACCGCTGTATCTCATCTTCTAGTAGGTGTGTTTAGTATTTTTTTGGCTCATTTCAAGCGCGAAACTCTCCTCTTTCGACTGATTACATTCGGGTTTTTCGGAGAGAAACGGTTCAGACGCTATATTCAAAATAGTGGAAGGGTATTTTTAATTTTTTAAAATTTCGTAGTATTTAAACGGCTGTATCTTATCTTCTAGTAGGCGTATTTAGGATTTTTTTTGGCTCATTACAAGCGCGAAACTCTCGTCTTTCGAATCATTTCATTTGGGTATTTCGGAGAGAAACGGTTCAGACGCTATATTCAAAATAGTGGAAGGGTATTTTTGATTTTTTAAAATTTCGAAGTCTTTAAACCGCTGTATCTCATCTTCTAGTAGGCGTATTTAGGATTTTTTTGGCTCCTTACAAGCGCGAAACTCTCCTCTTTCGACTGATTTCATTCGGGTTTTTCGGAGAGAAACGGTTCAGACGCTATATTCAAAAGAGTGCAAGGGTATTTTTGATTTTTTAAGATTTCGAAGTTTTTAAACCGCTGTATCTTATCTTCTAGTAGGCGTATTTAGGATTTTTTTGGCTCCTTACAAGCGCGAAACTCTCCTCTTTCGACTGATTTCAGTCGGGTTTTTCGGAGAGAAACAGTTCAGACGCTATATTCAAAGTAGTGGAATGGTATTTTTGATTCTTTAAAATTTCGGGATTTTTAAACCTCTGTATCTTATCTTCTAGTAGGCGTATTTAGGATTTTTTTGGCTCCTTACAAGCGCGGAACTCTCCTCTTTCGACTGATTTCATTCGGGTTTTTCGGAGAGAAACGGTTCAGACGCTATATTCAAATTAGTGGAAGGGTATTTTTGATTTTTTAAAATTTCGAAGTATTTAAACCGCTGTATCTTATCTTCTAGTAGGCGTATTAAGGATTTTTTTGACTCTTTACAAGCGCGAAACTATACTCTTTCGACTCATTTCATTCGGGTTTTTCGGAGAGAAACGGTTGAGACGCTATATTCAAAAGAGTGGAAGGGTATTTTTGATTTTTTAAAATTTCGAAGTTTTAAACCGCTGTATCTCATCTTCTAGTAGGCGTATTTAGGATTTTTTTGGCTCCTTACAAGCGCGAAACTCTCCTCTTTCGACTGATTTCATTCGGGTTTTTCGGAGAGAAACGGTTCAGACGCTATATTCAAAAGAGTGCAAGGGTATTTTTGATTTTTTAAGATTTCGAAGTTTTTAAACCGCTGTATCCTATCTTCTAGTAGGCGTATTTAGGATTTTTTTGGCTCCTTACAAGCGCGAAACTCTCCTCTTTCGACTGATTTCATTCGGGTTTTTCGGAGAGAAACAGTTCAGACGCTATATTCAAAGTAGTGGAATGGTATTTTTGATTCTTTAAAATTTCGGGATTTTTAAACCTCTGTATCTTATCTTCTAGTAGGCGTATTTAGGATTTTTTTGGCTCCTTACAAGCGCGGAACTCTCCTCTTTCGACTGATTTCATTCGGGTTTTTCGGAGAGAAACGGTTAAGACGCTATATTCAAATTAGAGGAAGGGTATTTTTGATTTTTTAAAATTTCGAAGTCATTAAACCGCGGTATCTTATCTTCTAGTAGGCTTATTTAGGATTTTTTTAGCTCCTTACAAGCGCGAAACTCTCCTCTTTCGACTGATTTCATTCGGGTTTTTCGGAGAGAAACGGTTCAGACGCTATATTCAAATTAGTGGAAGGGTATTTTTGATTTTTTAAAATTTCGAAGTATTTAAACCGCTGTATCTTATCTTCTAGTAGGCGTATTAAGGATTTTTTTGACTCTTTACAAGCGCGAAACTATACTCTTTCGAATCATTTCATTCGGGTATTAAGAAGAGAAACGGTTCAGACGCTATATTCAAAGTAGTGGAAGGGTATTTTTGATTCTTTAAAATTTCGAAGTCTTTAAACCGCTGTATCTCATCTTCTAGTAGGCGTATTTAGGATTTTTTTGGCTCCTTACAAGCGCGAAACTCTCCTCTTTCGACTGATTTCATTCGGGTTTTTCGGAGAGAAACGATTCAGACGCTATATTCAAAAGAGTGCAAGGGTATTTTTGATTTTTTAAGATTTCGAAGTTTTTAAACCGCTGTATCTTATCTTCTAGTAGGCGTATTTAGGATTTTTTTGGCTCCTTACAAGCGCGAAACTCTCCTCTTTCGACTGATTTCATTCGGGTTTTTCGGAGAGAAACAGTTCAGACGCTATATTCAAAGTAGTGGAATGGTATTTTTGATTCTTTAAAATTTCGGGATTTTTAAACCTCTGTATCTTATCTTCTAGTAGGCGTATTTAGGATTTTTTTGGCTCCTTACAAGCGCGGAACTCTCCTCTTTCGACTGATTTCATTCGGGTTTTTCGGAGAGAAACGGTTAAGACGCTATATTCAAATTAGAGGAAGGGTATATTTGATTTTTTAAAATTTCGAAGTCATTAAACCGCGGTATCTTATCTTCTAGTAGGCGTATTTAGGATTTTTTTGGCTCCTTACAAGCGCGAAACTCTCCTCTTTCGACTGATTTCATTCGGGTTTTTCGGAGAGAAACGGTTCAGACGCTATATTCAAAGTAGTGGAAGGGTATTTTTGATTCTTTAAAATTTCGAGATATTTAACCCGCTGTATCTTATCTTCTAGTAGTCGTATTTAGGATTTTTTTGGCTCCTTACAAGCGCGGAACTCTTCTCTTTCGACTGATTTCATTCGGGTTTTTCGGAGAGAAACGGTTAAGACGCTATATTCAAAATAGTGGAAGGATATTTTTGATTTTTTAAAATTTAGGAATATTTAAACCGCTGAATCTTATCTTCTAGTTGGCGTATTTAGGATTTTTTGAGCTCATTTCAAGCGCGAAAAACTCCTCTTTCTACGGATTTTATTCGAGTTTTTCGGAGAGGAACGGTTCAGACGCAATATTCAAAATAGTGGAAGGGTATTTTTGATTTTTTAAAATTTCGTAATATTTAAACCGCTGTATCTTATCTTCTAGTAGGCGTGTTTAGTATTTTCTTGGCTCATTTCAAGCGCGAAACTCTCCTCTTTCGACTGATTTCATTGGAGTTTTTCGGAGAGAAACGGTTCAGACGCTATATTCAAAATAGTGGAAGGGTATTTTTAATTTTTTAAAATTTCGTAGTATTTAAACGGCTGTATCTTATCTTCTAGTAGGCGTATTTAGGATTTTTTTTGGCTCATTTCAAGCGTGAAACTCTCGTCTTTCGAATCATTTCATTTGGGTATTTCGGAGAGAAACGGTTCAGACGCTATATTCAAAATAGTGGAAGGGTATTTTTGATTTTTTAAAATTTCGAAGTCTTTAAACCGCTGTATCTCATCTTCTAGTAGGCGTATTTAGGATTTTTTTGGCTCCTTACAAGCGCGAAACTCTCCTCTTTCGATTGATTTCATTCGGGTTTTTCGGAGAGAAACGATTCAGACGCTATATTCAAAAGAGTGCAAGGGTATTTTTGATTTTTTAAGATTTCGAAGTTTTTAAACCGCTGTATCTTATCTTCTAGTAGGCGTATTTAGGATTTTTTTGGCTCCTTACAAGCGCGAAACTCTCCTCTTTCGACTGATTTCAGTCGGGTTTTTCGGAGAGAAACAGTTCAGACGCTATATTCAAAGTAGTGGAATGGTATTTTTGATTCTTTAAAATTTCGGGATTTTTAAACCTCTGTATCTTATCTTCTAGTAGGCGTATTTAGGATTTTTTTGGCTCCTTACAAGCGCGGAACTCTCCTCTTTCGACTGATTTCATTCGGGTTTTTCGGAGAGAAACGGTTCAGACGCTATATTCAAAATAGTGGAAGGGTATTTTTGATTTTTTAAAATTTCGAAGTATTTAAACCGCTGTATCTTATCTTCTAGTAGGCGTATTTAGGATTTTTTTGACTCTTTACAAGCGCGAAACTATACTCTTTCGAATGATTTCATTCGGGTTTTTCGGAGAGAAACGGTTCAGACGCTATATTCAAAAGAGTGGAAGGGTATTTTTGATTTTTTAAAATTTCGAAGTTTTAAACCGCTGTATCTCATCTTCTAGTAGGCGTATTTAGGATTTTTTTGGCTCCTTACAAGCGCGAAACTCTCCTCTTTCGACTGATTTCATTCGGGTTTTTCGGAGAGAAACGATTCAGACGCTATATTCAAAAGAGTGCAAGGGTATTTTTGATTTTTTAAGATTTCGAAGTTTTTAAACCGCTGTATCTTATCTTCTAGTAGGCGTATTTAGGATTTTTTTGGCTCCTTACAAGCGCGAAACTCTCCTCTTTCGACTGATTTCATTCGGGTTTTTCGGAGAGAAACAGTTCAGACGCTATATTCAAAGTAGTGGAATGGTATTTTTGATTCTTTAAAATTTCGGGATTTTTAAACCTCTGTATCTTATCTTCTAGTAGGCGTATTTAGGATTTTTTTGGCTCCTTACAAGCGCGGAACTCTCCTCTTTCGACTGATTTCATTCGGGTTTTTCGGAGAGAAACGGTTAAGACGCTATATTCAAATTAGAGGAAGGGTATATTTGATTTTTTAAAATTTCGAAGTCATTAAACCGCGGTATCTTATCTTCTAGTAGGCGTATTTAGGATTTTTTTGGCTCCTTACAAGCGCGAAACTCTCCTCTTTCGACTGATTTCATTCGGGTTTTTCGGAGAGAAACGGTTCAGACGCTATATTCAAAGTAGTGGAAGGGTATTTTTGATTCTTTAAAATTTCGAGGTATTTAACCCGCTGTATCTTATCTTCTAGTAGTCGTATTTAGGATTTTTTTGGCTCCTTACAAGCG
>NW_028256629.1:0-7233 GCF_048593485.1 Apis florea | reverse complement strand
GTATCTTATCTTCTAGTAGGCGTATTTAGGATTTTTTTGGCTCCTTACAAGCGCGAAACTCTCCTCTTTCGACTGATTTCATTCGGGTTTTTCGGAGAGAAACGGTTCAGACGCTATATTCAAAGTAGTGGAAGGGTATTTTTGATTTTTTAAAATTTCGGGGTTTTTAAACCGCTGTATCTTATCTTCTAGTAGGCGTATTTAGGATTTTTTTGGCTCCTTACAAGCGCGGAACTCTCCTCTTTCGACTGATTTCATTCGGGTTTTTCGGAGAGAAACGGTTAAGACGCTATATTCAAATTAGTGGAAGGGTATTTTTGATTTTTTAAAATTTCGAAGTTTTTAAACCGCTGTATCTTATCTTCTAGTAGGCGTATTTAGGATTTTTTTGGCTCCTTTCAAGCGCGAAACTCTCCTCTTTCGACTGATTTCATTCGGGTTTTTCGGAGAGAAACGGTTCAGACGCTATATTCAAAGTAGTGGAAGGGTATTTTTGATTTTTTAAAATTTCGAGGTATTTAAACCGCTGTATCTTATCTTCTAGTAGGCGTATTTAGGATTTTTTTGGCTCCTTACAAGCGCGGAACTCTCCTCTTTCGACTGATTTCATTCGGGTTTTTCGGAGAGAAACGGTTCAGACGCTATATTCAAATTAGTGGAAGGGTATTTTTGATTTTTTAAAATTTCGAAGTATTTAAACCGCTGTATCTTATCTTCTAGTAGGCGTATTTAGGATTTTTTTGACTCTTTACAAGCGCGAAACTCTACTCTTTCGACTCATTTCATTCGGGTTTTTCGGAGAGAAACGGTTCAGACGCTATATTCAAAAGAGTGGAAGGGTATTTTTGATTTTTTAAAATTTCGAAGTGTTTAAACCGCTGTATCTTATCTTCTAGTAGGCGTATTTAGGATTTTTTTGGCTCCTTACAAGCGCGAAACTCTCCTCTTTCGACTGATTTCATTCGGGTTTTTCGGAGAGAAACGGTTCAGACGCTATATTCAAAATAGTGGAAGGGTATTTTTGATTTTTTAAAATTTCGAAGTATTTAAACCGCTGTATCTTATCTTCTAGTAGGCGTATTTAGGATTTTTTTGGCTCATTACAAGCGCGAAACTCTCCTCTTTCGACTGATTTCATTCGGGTTTTTCGGAGAGAAACGGTTCAGACGCTATATTCAAAAGAGTGGAAGGGTATTTTTGATTTTTTAAAATTTCGAAGTTTTTAAACCGCTGTATCTTATCTTCTAGTAGGCGTATTTAGGATTTTTTTTGCTCCTTACAAGCGCGAAACTCTCCTCTTTCGACTGATTTCATTCGGGTTTTTAGGAGAGAAACGGTTCAGACGCTATATTCAAAAGAGTGGAAGGGTATTTTTGATTTTTTAAAATTTCGAAGTTTTTAAACCGCTGTATCTTATCTTCTAGTAGGCGTATTTAGGATTTTTTTGGCTCATTACAAGCGCGAAACTCTCCTCTTTCGACTCATTTCATTCGGGTTTTTCGGAGAGAAACGGTTTAGACGCTATATTCAAAATAGTGGAAGGGTATTTTTGATTTTTTAAAATTTCGAAGTCTTTAAACCGCTGTATCTTATCTTCTAGTAGGCGTATTTAGGATTTTTTTGGCTCATTACAAGCGCGAAACTCTCCTCTTTCGACTGATTTCATTCGGGTTTTTCGGAGAGAAACGGTTCAGACGCTATATTCAAAGTAGTGGAAGGGTATTTTTGATTTTTTAAAATTTCGGGGTTTTTAAACCGCTGTATCTTATCTTCTAGTAGGCGTATTTAGGATTTTTTTGGCTCCTTACAAGCGCGGAACTCTCCTCTTTCGACTGATTTCATTCGGGTTTTTCGGAGAGAAACAGTTAAGACGCTATATTCAAAATAGTGGAAGGGTATTTTTGATTTTTTAAAATTTCGGAATTTTTAAACCGCTGTATCTTATCTTCTAGTAGGCGTATTTAGGATTTTTTGAGCTCATTTCAAGCGCGAAACTCTCCTCTTTCGACGGATTTCATTCGGGTTTTTCGGAGAGAAACGGTTCAGACGCTATATTCAAAGTAGTGGAAGGGTATTTTTGATTTTTTAAAATTTCGGGGTTTTTAAACCGCTGTATCTTATCTTCTAGTAGGCGTATTTAGGATTTTTTTGTCTCCTTTCAAGCGCGAAACTCTCCTCTTTCGACTGATTTCATTCGGGTTTTTCGGAGAGAAACGGTTCAGACGCTATATTCAAAAGAGTGGAAGGGTATTTTTGATTTTTTAAAATTTCGAAGTATTTAAACAGCTGTATCTTATCTTCTAGTAGGCGTATTTAGGATTTTTTTTGCTCCTTACAAGCGCGAAACTCTCCTCTTTCGACTCATTTCATTCTGGTTTTTAGGAGAGAAACGGTTTAGACGCTATATTCAAAATAGTGGAAGGGTATTTTTGATTTTTTAAAATTTCGAAGTATTTAAACCGCTGTATCTTATCTTCTAGTAGGCGTATTTAGAATTTTTTTGGCTCCTTACAAGCGCGAAACTCTACTCTTTCGACTGATTTCATTCGGGTTTTTCGTAGAGAAACGGTTCAGACGCTATATTCAAATTAGTGGAAGGGTATTTTTGATTTTTTAAAATTTCGAAGTATTTAAACCGCTGTATCTTATCTTCTAGTAGGCGTATTTAGAATTTTTTTGGCTCCTTACAAGCGCGAAGCTCTACTCTTTCGACTGATTTCATTCGGGTTTTTCGGAGTGAAACGGTTCAGACGCTATATTCAAATTAGTGGAAGGGTATTTTTGATTTTTTAAAATTTCGAAGTATTTAAACCGCTGTATCTTATCTTCTAGTAGGCGTATTTAGGATTTTTTTGGCTCCTTACAAGCGCGAAACTCTCCTCTTTCGACTGATTTCATTCGGGTTTTTCGGAGAGAAACGGTTCAGACGCTATATTCAAAATAGTGGAAGGGTATTTTTGATTTTTTAAAATTTCGAAGTATTTAAACCGCTGTATCTTATCTTCTAGTAGGCGTATTTAGAATTTTTTTGGCTCCTTACAAGCGCGAAACTCTACTCTTTCGACTCATTTCATTCGGGTTTTTCGGAGAGAAACGGTTCAGACGCTACATTCAAATTAGTGGAAGGGTATTTTTGATTTTTTAAAATTTCGAAGTCATTAAACCGCTGTATCTTATCTTCTAGTAGGCGTATTTACTATTTTTTGGGCCCATTTCAAGCGCGAAACACTCCACTTTCGACTCATTTCATTCGGGTTTTTCGGAGAGAAGCGGTTCTGAGGATATATTCAAAATAGTGGAAGGGTATTTTTGATTTTTTAAAATTTCGGAATTTTTAAACCGCTGTATCTTATCTGCTAGTAGGCGTATTTAGGATTTTTTGAGTTCATTTCAAGCGCGAAACACTCCTCTTTCTACTGATTTTATTCGAGTTTTTCGGAGAGGAACGGTTCAGACGCAATATTCAAAATAGTGGAAGGGTATTTTAGATTTTTTAAAATTTCGAAGTATTTAAACCGCTGTATCTTATCTTCTAGTAGGCGTATTTAGAATTTTTTTGGCTCCTTACAAGCGCGAAACTCTACTCTTTCGAATGATTCCATTCGGGTTTTTCGGAGAGAAACGGTTCAGACGCTATATTCAAATTAGTGGAAGGGTATTTTTGATTTTTTAAAATTTCGAAGTATTTAAACCGCTGTATCTTATCTTCTAGTAGGCGTATTAAGGATTTTTTTGACTCTTTACATGCGCGAAGCTATACTCTTTCGAACCATTTCATTCGGGTTTTTCGGATAGAAACGGTTGAGACGCTATATTCAAAAGAGTGGAAGGGTATTTTTGATTTTTTAAAATTTCGAAGTCTTTAAACCGCTGTATCTCATCTTCTAGTAGGCGTATTTAGGATTCTTTTGGCTCCTTACAAGCGCGAAACTCTCCTCTTTCGACTGATTTCATTCGGGTTTTTCGGAGAGAAACGGTTCAGACGCTATATTCAAAATAGTGGAAGGATATTTTTGATTTTTTAAAATTTCGAAGTTTTTAAATTGCTGTATCTTATCTTCTAGTAAGAGTATTTAGGATTTTTTGAGCTCATTTCAAGCGCGAAACACTCCTCTTTCGACGGATTTTATTCGAGTTTTTCGGAGAGGAACGGTTCAGATGCAATATTCAAAATAGTGGAAGGATATTTTTGATTTTTTAACATTTCGGAATTTTTAAACCGCTGTATCTTATCTTCTAGTTGGCGTATTTAGGATTTTTTGAGCTCATTTCAAGCGCGAAAGACTCCTCTTTCTACGGATTTTATTCGAGTTTTTCGGAGAGGAACGGTTCAGACGCAATATTCAAAATAGTGGAAGGGTATTTTAGATTTTTTAAAATTTCGAAGTTTTTAAACTGCTGTATCTTATCTTCTAGTAAGCGTATTTAGGATTTTTTGGGCTCATTTCAAGCGAGAAACTCTCCTCTTTCGACTCATTTCATTCTGGTTTTTAGGAGAGAAACGGTTTAGACGCTATATTCAAAATAGTGGAATGGTATTTTTCATTTTTTAAAATTTCGAAGTCTTTAAACCGCTGTATCTCATCTTCTAGTAGGCGTATTTAGGATTTTTTTGGCTCCTTACAAGCGCGAAACTCTCCTCTTTCGACTGATTTCTTTCGGGTTTTTCGGAGAGAAACGGTTCAGACGCTATATTCAAAGTAGTGGAAGGGTATTTTTGATTCTTTAAAATTTCGGGATTTTTAAACCGCTGTATCTTATCTTCTAGTAGGCGTATTTAGGATTTTTTTGACTCCTTACAAGCGCGGAACTCTCCTCTTTCGACTGATTTCATTCGGGTTTTTCGGAGAGAAACGGTTAAGACGCTATATTCAAATTAGAGGAAGGGTATATTTGATTTTTTAAAATTTCGAAGACATTAAACCGCTGTATCTATCTTCTAGTAGGCGTATTTACTATTTTTTGGGCTCATTTCAAGCGCGAAACACTCCACTTTCGACTCATTTCATTCGGGTTTTTTTTGGAGAGAAGCGGTTCAGAGGATATATTCAAAATAGTGGAAGGGTATTTTTGATTTTTTAAAATTTCGGAATATTTAAACCGCTGTATCTTATCTTCTAGTAGTCGTATTTAGGATTTTTTTGGCTCCTTACAAGCGCGGGACTCTCCTCTTTCGACTGATTTCATTCGGGTTTTTCGGAGAGAAACGGTTCAGACGCTCCATTCAAAAGAGTGGAAGGGTATTTTTGATTTTTTAAAATTTCGAAGTATTTAAACAGCTGTATCTTATCTTCTAGTATGCGTATTTAGGATGTTTTTTGCTCCTTACAAGCGCGAAACTCTCCTCTTTCGACTCATTTCATTCGGGTTTTTAGGAGAGAAACGGTTTAGACGCTCTATTCAAAATAGTGGAAGGGTATTTTTGATTTTTTAAAATTTCGAAGTATTTAAACCGCTGTATCTTATCTTCTAGTAGGCGTATTTAGGATTTTTTTGGCTCCTTACAAGCGCGAAACTCTCCTCTTTCGACTGATTTCATTCGGGTTTTTCGGAGAGAAACGGTTCAGACGCTATATTCAAAATAGTGGAAGGGTATTTTTGATTTTTTAAAATTTCGAAGTATTTAAACCGCTGTATCTTATCTTCTAGTAGGCGTATTTAGAATTTTTTTGGCTCCTTACAAGCGCGAAACTCTACTCTTTCGACTGATTTCATTCGGGTTTTTCGGAGAGAAACGGTTCAGACGCTACATTCAAATTAGTGGAAGGGTATTTTTGATTTTTTAAAATTTCGAAGTCATTAAACCGCTGTATCTTATCTTCTAGTAGGCGTATTTACTATTTTTTGGGCTCATTTCAAGCGCGAAACACTCCACTTTCGACTCATTTCATTCGGGTTTTTCGGAGAGAAGCGGTTCTGAGGATATATTCAAAATAGTGGAAGGGTATTTTTGATTTTTTAAAATTTCGGAATTTTTAAACCGCTGTATCTTATCTTCTAGTAGGCGTATTTAGGATTTTTTGAGTTCATTTCAAGCGCGAAACACTCCTCTTTCTACTGATTTTATTCGAGTTTTTCGGAGAGGAACGGTTCAGACGCAATATTCAAAATAGTGGAAGGGTATTTTAGATTTTTTAAAATTTCGAAGTATTTAAACCGCTGTATCTTATCTTCTAGTAGGCGTATTTAGAATTTTTTTGGCTCCTTACAAGCGCGAAACTCTACTCTTTCGAATGATTCCATTCGGGTTTTTCGGAGAGAAACGGTTCAGACGCTATATTCAAATTAGTGGAAGGGTATTTTTGATTTTTTAAAATTTCGAAGTATTTAAACCGCTGTATCTTATCTTCTAGTAGGCGTATTAAGGATTTTTTTGACTCTTTACATGCGCGAAGCTATACTCCTTCGAACCATTTCATTCGGGTTTTTCGGATAGAAACGGTTGAGACGCTATATTCAAAAGAGTGGAAGGGTATTTTTGATTTTTTAAAATTTCGAAGTCTTTAAACCGCTGTATCTCATCTTCTAGTAGGCGTATTTAGGATTCTTTTGGCTCCTTACAAGCGCGAAACTCTCCTCTTTCGACTGATTTCATTCGGGTTTTTCGGAGAGAAACGGTTCAGACGCTATATTCAAAATAGTGGAAGGATATTTTTGATTTTTTAAAATTTCGAAGTTTTTAAATTGCTGTATCTTATCTTCTAGTAAGAGTATTTAGGATTTTTTGAGCTCATTTCAAGCGCGAAACACTCCTCTTTCGACGGATTTTATTCGAGTTTTTCGGAGAGGAACGGTTCAGATGCAATATTCAAAATAGTGGAAGGATATTTTTGATTTTTTAACATTTCGGAATTTTTAAACCGCTGTATCTTATCTTCTAGTTGGCGTATTTAGGATTTTTTGAGCTCATTTCAAGCGCGAAAAACTCCTCTTTCTACGGATTTTATTCGAGTTTTTCGGAGAGGAACGGTTCAGACGCAATATTCAAAATAGTGGAAGGGTATTTTAGATTTTTTAAAATTTCGGAATTTTTAAACCGCTGTATCTTATCTTCTAGTAGGCGTATTTAAGATTTTTTGGGCTCATTTCAAGCGAGAAACTCTCCTCTTTCGACTCATTTCATTCGGGTTTTTAGGAGAGAAACGGTTTAGACGCTATATTCAAAGTAGTGGAATGGTATTTTTCATTTTTTAAAATTTCGAAGTCTTTAAACCGCTGTATCTCATCTTCTAG
>NW_028256628.1:0-27358 GCF_048593485.1 Apis florea | reverse complement strand
TAAGATACAGAGGTTTAAAAATTCCGAAATTTTAAAGAATCAAAAATACCATTCCACTACTTTGAATATAGCGTCTGAACTGTTTCTCTCCGAAAAACCCGAATGAAATCAGTCGAAAGAGGAGAGTTTCGCGCTTGTAAGGAGCCAAAAAAATCCTAAATACGCCTACTAGAAGATAGGATACAGCGGTTTAAAAACTTCGAAATCTTAAAAAATCAAAAATACCCTTGCACTCTTTTGAATATAGCGTCTGAATCGTTTCTCTCCGAAAAACCCGAATGAAATCAGTCGAAAGAGGAGAGTTTCGCGCTTGTAAGGAGCCAAAAAAATCCTAAATACGCCTACTAGAAGATAAGGTACAGCGGTTTAAACACTTCGAAATTTTAAAAAATCAAAAATACCCTTGCACTCTTTTGAATATAGCGTCTGAACCGTTTCTCTCCGAAAAACCCGAATGAAATCAGTCGAAAGAGGAGAGTTTCGCGCTTGTAAGGAGCCAAAAAAATCCTAAATACGCCTACTAGAAGATGAGATACAGCGGTTTAAAGACTTCGAAATTTTAAAAAATGAAAAATACCATTCCACTATTTTGAATATAGCGTCTAAACCGTTTCTCTCCTAAAAACCAGAATGAAATGAGTCGAAAGAGGAGAGTTTCTCGCTTGTAATGAGCCAAAAAAATCTTAAATACGCCTACTAGAAGATAAGATACAGCGGTTTAAAAATTTCGAAATTTTAAAAAATCTAAAATACCCTTCCACTATTTTGAATATTGCGTCTGAACCGTTTCTCTCCGAAAAACTCGAATAAAATCCGTAGAAAGAGGAGTTTTTCGCGCTTGAAATGAGCTCAAAAAATCCTAAATACGCCAACTAGAAGATAAGATACAGCGGTTTAAAAATTCCGAAATTTTAAAAAATCAAAAATATCCTTCCACTATTTTGAATATAGCATCTGAACCGTTTCTCTCCGAAAAACCCGAATGAAATCAGTCGAAAGAGGAGAGTTTCGCGCTTGTAAGGAGCTCAAAAAATCCTAAATACGCCTACTAGAAGATAAGATACAGCGGTTTAAAAACTTCGAAATTTTAAAAAATCAAAAATATCCTTCCACTATTTTGAATATAGCGTCTGAACCGTTTCTCTCCGAAAAACCCGAATGAAATCAGTCGAAAGAGGAGAGTTTCGCGCTTGTAAGGAGCCAAAAGAATCCTAAATACGCCTACTAGAAGATAAGATACAGCGGTTTAAAGACTTCGAAATTTTAAAAAATCAAAAATACCCTTCCACTATTTTGAATATAGCGTCTCAACCGTTTCTCTCCGAAAAACCCGAATGAAATGGTTCGAAAGAGGATAGCTTCGCGCTTGTAAAGAGTCAAAAAAATCCTTAATACGCCTACTAGAAGATAAGATACAGCGGTTTAAATACTTCGAAATTTTAAAAAATCAAAAATACCCTTCCACTATTTTGAATATAGCGTCTGAACCGTTTCTCTCCGAAAAACCCGAATGGAATCAGTCGAAAGAGGAGAGTTTCGCGCTTGTAAGGAGCCAAAAAAATTCTAAATACGCCTACTAGAAGATAAGATACAGCGGTTTAAATATTTCGAAATTTTAAAAAATCTAAAATACCCTTCCACTATTTTGAATATAGCGTCTGAACCGTTTCTCTCCGAAAAACTCGAATAAAATCAGTAGAAAGAGGAGTGTTTCGCGCTTGAAAGGAGCTCAAAAAATCCTAAATACGCCTACTAGAAGATAAGATACAGCGGTTTAAAGACTCCGAAATTTTAAAAAATCAAAAATACCCTTCCACTATTTTGAATATAGCGTCAGAACCGTTTCTCTCCGAAAAACCCGAATGAAATGAGTCGAAAGTGGAGTGTTTCGCGCTTGTAAGGGGCCCAAAAAATAGTAAATACGCCTACTAGAAGATAAGATACAGCGGTTTAATGACTTCGAAATTTTAAAAAATCAAAAATACCCTTCCACTATTTTGAATATAGCGTCTGAACCGTTTCTCTCCGAAAAACCCGAATGAAATCAGTCGAAAGAGGAGAGTTTCGCGCTTGTAAGGAGCCAAAAAAATCCTAAATACGCCTACTAGAAGATAAGATACAGAGGTTTAAAAATCCCGAAATTTTAAAGAATCAAAAATACCATTCCACTACTTTGAATATAGCGTCTGAACTGTTTCTCTCCGAAAAACCCGAATGAAATCAGTCGAAAGAGGAGAGTTTCGCGCTTGTAAGGAGCCAAAAAAATCCTAAATACGCCTACTAGAAGATAGGATACAGCGGTTTAAAAACTTCGAAATCTTAAAAAATCAAAAATACCCTTGCACTCTTTTGAATATAGCGTCTGAATCGTTTCTCTCCGAAAAACCCGAATGAAATCAGTCGAAAGAGGAGAGTTTCGCGCTTGTAAGGAGCCAAAAAAATCCTAAATACGCCTACTAGAAAATAAGGTACAGCGGTTTAAACACTTCGAAATTTTAAAAAATCAAAAATACCCTTGCACTCTTTTGAATATAGCGTCTGAACCGTTTCTCTCCGAAAAACCCGAATGAAATCAGTCGAAAGAGGAGAGTTTCGCGCTTGTAAGGAGCCAAAAAAATCCTAAATACGCCTACTAGAAGATGAGATACAGCGGTTTAAAGACTTCGAAATTTTAAAAAATGAAAAATACCATTCCACTATTTTGAATATAGCGTCTAAACCGTTTCTCTCCTAAAAACCAGAATGAAATGAGTCGAAAGAGGAGAGTTTCTCGCTTGAAATGAGCCCAAAAAATCTTAAATACGCCTACTAGAAGATAAGATACAGCGGTTTAAAAATTCCGAAATTTTAAAAAATCTAAAATACCCTTCCACTATTTTGAATATTGCGTCTGAACCGTTCCTCTCCGAAAAACTCGAATAAAATCCGTAGAAAGAGGAGTTTTTCGCGCTTGAAATGAGCTCAAAAAATCCTAAATACGCCAACTAGAAGATAAGATACAGCGGTTTAAAAATTCCGAAATGTTAAAAAATCAAAAATATCCTTCCACTATTTTGAATATTGCATCTGAACCGTTTCTCTCCGAAAAACTCGAATAAAATCCGTCGAAAGAGGAGTGTTTCGCGCTTGAAATGAGCTCAAAAAATCCTAAATACTCTTACTAGAAGATAAGATACAGCGGTTTAAAAACTTCGAAATTTTAAAAAATCAAAAATATCCTTCCACTATTTTGAATATAGCGTCTGAACCGTTTCTCTCCGAAAAACCCGAATGAAATCAGTCGAAAGAGGAGAGTTTCGCGCTTGTAAGGAGCCAAAAGAATCCTAAATACGCCTACTAGAAGATGAGATACAGCGGTTTAAAGACTTCGAAATTTTAAAAAATCAAAAATACCCTTCCACTCTTTTGAATATAGCGTCTCAACCGTTTCTATCCGAAAAACCCGAATGAAATGGTTCGAAAGAGTATAGCTTCGCGCATGTAAAGAGTCAAAAAAATCCTTAATACGCCTACTAGAAGATAAGATACAGCGGTTTAAATACTTCGAAATTTTAAAAAATCAAAAATACCCTTCCACTAATTTGAATATAGCGTCTGAACCGTTTCTCTCCGAAAAACCCGAATGGAATCAGTCGAAAGAGTAGAGTTTCGCGCTTGTAAGGAGCCAAAAAAATTCTAAATACGCCTACTAGAAGATAAGATACAGCGGTTTAAATACTTCGAAATTTTAAAAAATCTAAAATACCCATCCACTATTTTGAATATTGCGTCTGAACCGTTCCTCTCCGAAAAACTCGAATAAAGTCCGTAGAAAGAGGAGTGTTTCGCGCTTGAAATGAACTCAAAAAATCCTAAATACGCCTACTAGAAGATAAGATACAGCGGTTTAAAAATTCCGAAATTTTAAAAAATCAAAAATACCCTTCCACTATTTTGAATATATCCTCAGAACCGCTTCTCTCCGAAAAACCCGAATGAAATGAGTCGAAAGTGGAGTGTTTCGCGCTTGAAATGGGCCCAAAAAATAGTAAATACGCCTACTAGAAGATAAGATACAGCGGTTTAAAGACTTCGAAATTTTAAAAAATCAAAAATACCCTTCCACTAATTTGAATGTAGCGTCTGAACCGTTTCTCTCCGAAAAACCCGAATGAAATCAGTCGAAAGAGTAGAGTTTCGCGCTTGTAAGGAGCCAAAAAAATTCTAAATACGCCTACTAGAAGATAAGATACAGCGGTTTAAATACTTCGAAATTTTAAAAAATCAAAAATACCCTTCCACTATTTTGAATATAGCGTCTGAACCGTTTCTCTCCGAAAAACCCGAATGAAATCAGTCGAAAGAGGAGAGTTTCGCGCTTGTAAGGAGCCAAAAAAATTCTAAATACGCCTACTAGAAGATAAGATACAGCGGTTTAAAAATTCCGAAATTTTAAAAAATCAAAAATACCCTTCCACTATTTTGAATATAGCGTCTGAACCGTTTCTCTCCGAAAAACCCGAATGAAATGAGTCGAAAGTGGAGTGTTTCGCGCTTGTAAGGAGCCAAAAAAATACTAAATACGCCTACTAGAAGATAAGATACAGCGGTTTAAATACTTCGAAATTTTAAAAAATCAAATATACCCTTCCTCTAATTTGAATATAGCGTCTGAACCGTTTCTCTCGGAAAAACCCGAATGAAATCAGTCGAAAGAGGAGAGTTCCGCGCTTGTAAGGAGCTGAAAAAATCCTAAATATGCCTACGAGAAGATAAGATACAGCGGTTTAAATATTCCGAAATTTTAAAAAATCAAAAATATCCTTCCACTATTTTGAATATAGCGTCTGAACCGTTTCTCTCCGAAAAACCCGAATGAAATGGTTCGAAAGAGGTGGGTTTCGCGCTTGTAGGGAGCCAAAAAAATCCTAAATACGCCTACTAGAAGATAAGATACAGCGGTACAAATACTTCGAAGTTTTAAAAAATCAAAAATATCCTTCCACTATTTTGAATATAGCATCTGAACCGTTTCTCTCCGAAAAACCCGAATGAAATCAGTCGAAAGAGGAGAGTTTCGCGCTTGTAAGGAGCCAAAAAAATCCTAAATACGCTTACTAGAAGATAAGATACAGCGGTTTAAAAACTTCGAAATTTTAAAAAATCAAAAATACCCTTCCACTCTTTTGAATATAGCGTCTCAACCGTTTCTCTCCGAAAAACCCGAATGAAATGCGTCGAAAGAGGAGTGTTTCGCGCTTGAAATGTGCCCAAAAAATCCTTAATACGCCTACTAGAAGATAAGATACAGCGGTTTAAATACTTCGAAATTTTAAAAAATCAAAAATACCCTTCCACTATTTTGAATATAGCGTCTGAACCGTTTCTCTACGAAAAACCCGAATGAAATCATTCGAAAGAGTAGAGTTTCGCGCTTGTAAGGAGCCAAAAAAATTCTAAATACGCCTACTAGAAGATAAGATACAGCGGTTTAAATACTTCGAAATTTTAAAAAATCAAAAATACCCTTCCACTAATTTGAATATAGCGTCTGAACCGTTTCTCTACGAAAAACCCGAATGAAATCAGTCGAAAGAGTAGAGTTTCGCGCTTGTAAGGAGCCAAAAAAATTCTAAATACGCCTACTAGAAGATAAGATACAGCGGTTTAAAAATTCCTAAATGTTAAAAAATCAAAAATATCCTTCCACTATTTTGAATATAGCGTCTTAACCGTTTCTCTCCGAAAAACCCGAATGAAATCAGTCGAAAGAGGAGAGTTTCGCGCTTGTAAGGAGCCAAAAAAATCCTAAATACGACTACTAGAAGATAAGATACAGCGGGTTAAATATCTCGAAATTTTAAAGAATCAAAAATACCCTTCCACTACTTTGAATATAGCGTCTGAACCGTTTCTCTCCGAAAAACCCGAATGAAATAAGTCGAAAGAGGAGAGTTTCGCGCTTGTAAGGAGCCAAAAAAATCCTAAATACGCCTACTAGAAGATAAGATACCGCGGTTTAATGACTTCGAAATTTTAAAAAATCAAATATATCCTTCCTCTAATTTGAATATAGCGTCTTAACCGTTTCTCTCCGAAAAACCCGAATGAAATCAGTCGAAAGAGGAGAGTTCCGCGCTTGTAAGGAGCCAAAAAAATCCTAAATACGCCTACTAGAAGATAAGATACAGAGGTTTAAAAATCCCGAAATTTTAAAGAATCAAAAATACCATTCCACTACTTTGAATATAGCGTCTGAACTGTTTCTCTCCGAAAAACCCGAATGAAATCAGTCGAAAGAGGAGAGTTTCGCGCTTGTAAGGAGCCAAAAAAATCCTAAATACGCCTACTAGAAGATAAGATACAGCGGTTTAAAAACTTCGAAATCTTAAAAAATCAAAAATACCCTTGCACTCTTTTGAATATAGCGTCTGAATCGTTTCTCTCCGAAAAACCCGAATGAAATCAGTCGAAAGAGGAGAGTTTCGCGCTTGTAAGGAGCCAAAAAAATCCTAAATACGCCTACTAGAAGATGAGATACAGCGGTTTAAAGACTTCGAAATTTTAAAAAATCAAAAATACCCTTCCACTCTTGTGAATATAGCGTCTCAACCGTTTCTATCCGAAAAACCCGAATGAAATAGTTCGAAAGAGTATAGTTTCGCGCTTGTAAAGAGTCAAAAAAATCCTTAATACGCCTACTAGAAGATAAGATACAGCGGTTTAAATACTTCGAAATTTTAAAAAATCAAAAATACCCTTCCACTAATTTGAATATAGCGTCTGAACCGTTTCTCTCCGAAAAACCCGAATGAAATCAGTCGAAAGAGGAGAGTTTCGCGCTTGTAAGGAGCTAAAAAAATCCTAAATACGCCTACTAGAAGATAAGATACAGCGCATTAAAAATCCCGAAATTTTAAAGAATCAAAAATACCCTTCCACTACTTTGAATATAGCGTCTGAACCGTTTCTCTCCGAAAAACCCGAATGAAATCAGTCGAAAGAGGAGAGTTTTTCGCTTGAAATGAGCCCAAAAAATCTTAAATACGCCTACTAGAAGATAAGATACAGCGGTTTAAAAATTCCGAAATTTTAAAAAATCTAAGATACCCTTCCACTATTTTGAATATTGCGTCTGATCCGTTCCTCTCCGAAAAACTCGAATAAAATCCGTAGAAAGAGGAGATTTTCGCGCTTGAAATGAGCTCAAAAAATCCTAAATACGCCAACTAGAAGATAAGATACAGCGGTTTAAAAATTCCGAAATGTAAAAAATCAAAAATATCCTTCCACTATTTTGAATATAGCGTCTTAACCGTTTCTCTCCGAAAAACCCGAATGAAATCAGTCGAAAGAGGAGAGTTTCGCGCTTGTAAGGAGCCAAAAAAATCCTAAATACGACTACTAGAAGATAAGATACAGCGGTTTAAAAATCCCGAAATTTTAAAGAATCAAAAATACCCTTCCACTACTTTGAATATAGCGTCTGAACCGTTTCTCTCCGAAAAACCCGAATGAAATCAGTCGAAAGAGGAGGGTTTCGCGCTTGTAAGGAGCCAAAAAATCCTAAATACGTCTACTAGAAAATAAGGTACAGCGGTTTAAACACTTCGAAATTTTAAAAAATCAAAAATACCCTTGCACTCTTTTGAATATAGCGTCTGAACCGTTTCTCTCCGAAAAACCCGAATGAAATCAGTCGAAAGAGGAGAGTTTCGCGCTTGTAATGAGCCAAAAAATCCTAAATACGCCTACTAGAAGATGAGATACAGCGGTTTAAAGACTTCGAAATTTTAAAAAATCAAAAATACCCTTCCACTCTTTTGAATATAGCGTCTCAACAGTTTCTATCCGAAAAACCCGAATGAAATGGTTCGATAGAGTATAGTTTCGCGCTTGTAAAGAGTCAAAAAAATCCTTAATACGGCTACTAGAAGATAAGATACAGCGGTTTAAATACTTCGAAATTTTAAAAAATCAAAAATACCCTTCCACTAATTTGAATATAGCGTCTGAACCGTTTCTCTCCGAAAAACCCGAATGAAATCAGTCGAAAGAGGAGAGTTTCGCGCTTGTAAGGAGCCAAAAAAATCCTAAATACGCCTACTAGAAGATAAGATACAGCGGTTTAAAGACTTCGAAATTTTAAAAAATCAAAAATACCCTTCCACTCTTTTGAATATAGCGTCTCAACCGTTTCTATCCGAAAAACCCGAATGAAATGGTTCGAAAGAGTATAGTTTCGCGCTTGTAAAGAGTCAAAAAAATCCTTAATACGGCTACTAGAAGATAAGATACAGCGGTTTAAATACTTCGAAATTTTAAAAAATCAAAAATACCCTTCCACTAATTTGAATATAGCGTCTGAACCGTTTCTCTCCGAAAAACCCGAATGAAATCAGTCGAAAGAGGAGAGTTTCGCGCTTGTAAGGAGCCAAAAAAATCCTAAATACGCCTACTAGAAGATAAGATACCGCGGTTTAATGACTTCGAAATTTTAAAAAATCAAATATACCCTTCCTCTAATTTGAATATAGCGTCTTAACCGTTTCTCTCCGAAAAACCCGAATGTAATCAGTCGAAAGAGGAGAGTTTCGCGCTTGAAATGAGCCAAGAAAATACTAAACACGCCTACTAGGAGATGAGATACAGCGGTTTAAATATTACGAAATTTTAAAAAATCAAAAATAGCCTTCCACTATTTTGAATATTGCGTCTGAACCGTTCCTCTCCGAAAAACTCGAATAAAATCCGTAGAAAGAGGAGTTTTTCGCGCTTGAAGTGAGCTCAAAAAATCCTAAATACGCCAACTAGAAGATAAGATACAGCGGTTTAAAAATTCCTAAATGTTAAAAAATCAAAAATATCCTTCCACTATTTTGAATATAGCGTGTTAACCGTTTCTCTCCGAAAAACCCGAATCAAATCAGTCGAAAGAGAAGAGTTCCGCGCTTGTAAGGAGCCAAAAAAATCCTAAATACGACTACTAGAAGATAAGATACAGCGGGTTAAATATCTCGAAATTCTAAAGAATCAAAAATACCCTTCCACTACTTTGAATATAGCGTCTGAACCGTTTCTCTCCGAAAAACCCGAATGAAATCAGTCGAAAGAGGAGAGTTTCGCGCTTGTAAGGAGCCAAAAAAATCCTAAATACGCCTACTAGAAGATAAGATACCGCGGTTTAATGACTTCGAAATTTTAAAAAATCAAATATACCCTTCCTCTAATTTGAATATAGCGTCTTAACCGTTTCTCTCCGAAAAACCCGAATGAAATCAGTCGAAAGAGGAGAGTTCCGCGCTTGTAAGGAGCCAAAAAAATCCTAAATACGCCTACTAGAAGATAAGATACAGAGGTTTAAAAATCCCGAAATTTTAAAGAATCAAAAATACCATTCCACTACTTTGAATATAGCGTCTGAACTGTTTCTCTCCGAAAAACCCGACTGAAATCAGTCGAAAGAGGAGAGTTTCGCGCTTGTAAGGAGCCAAAAAAATCCTAAATACGCCTACTAGAAGATAAGATACAGCGGTTTAAAAACTTCGAAATCTTAAAAAATCAAAAATACCCTTGCACTCTTTTGAATATAGCGTCTGAATCGTTTCTCTCCGAAAAACCCGAATGAAATCAGTCGAAAGAGGAGAGTTTCGCGCTTGTAAGGAGCCAAAAAAATCCTAAATACGCCTACTAGAAGATGAGATACAGCGGTTTAAATACTCCGAAATTTTTAAAAATCAAAAGTACCCTTCCGCTATTTTGAATATAGCGTCTGAACCGTTTCTCTCCGAAAAACCCGAATGAAATGATTCGAATGAGGAGAGTTTCGCGCTTGCAATGAGCCGTAAAAATCCTAAATACGCATACTAGAAGATAAGATATAGCGGTTTAAAAACTCCGAAATTTTAAAAAATCAAAAATATCCTTCCACTCTTTTTAAGATAGCGTCTAAACCGTTTCTCTCCGATAAGCCCGAATGAAATGATTCGAAAGACGAGAGTTTCGCGCTTGAAATGAGCTGAAAAAATCCTAAATACGACTACTAGAAGATAAGACACTACGATTTAAATACTCCGAAATTTTAAAAAATCAAAAATACCGTTCCATTGTTTCGATGATAGCGTCTAAACCGTTTCTCTACCAAAAACACGAATGAAATGACACGAAAGAGGAGAGTTTCGCGCTTTAAATGTGCCAAAAATATCCGAAATACACCTACCAGAAGATAAGATACAGCGGTTTAAAAATTCCGAAATTTTAAAAAATCAAAAATACCCTTCAACTATTATGAAGATAGCGTCTTAACCGTACCTCTCCGAAATTCCCAAAAGAAATGATTCGAAAGAGTAGAGTTTCGTGCTTGAAATGGGATGAAAAAATCCTAAATGCACATACAAGAAGATAAGATATAGAGGTTTAAAAACTCCAAATTTTAAAAAATCAAAAATACCCTTCCACTATTTTGAATATAGCGTCTGAACCGTTTCTCTCCGAAAAACCCGAATGTAATCAGTCGAAAGAGGAGAGTTTCGCGCTTGAAATGAGCCAAGAAAATACTAAACACGCCTACTAGGAGATGAGATACAGCGGTTTAAATATTACGAAATTTTAAAAAATACAAAATAGCCTTCCACTCTTTTGAATATTGCGTCTGAACCGTTCCTCTCCGAAAAACTCGAATAAAATCCGTAGAAAGAGGAGTTTTTCGCGCTTGAAATGAGCTCAAAAAATCCTAAATACGCCAACTAGAAGATAAGATACAGCGGTTTAAAAATTCCTAAATGTTAAAAAATCAAAAATATCCTTCCACTATTTTGAATATAGCGTCTTAACCGTTTCTCTCCGAAAAACCCGAATGAAATCAGTCGAAAGAGGAGTGTTTCGCGCTTGAAATGAGCCCAAAAAATACTAAATTCGCCTACTAGAAGATAAGATACAGCGGTTTAAAAATTCCGAAATTTTAAAAAAACAAATATACCCTTCCACTATTTTGAACATAGCATCTAAACCGTATCTCTCCGAAAAACCCGAATGAAATCAGTCGAAAGAGGAGAGTTTCGCGCTTGTAAGGAGCCAAAATAATCCTTAATACGCCTACTAGAAGATAAGATACAGCGGTTCAAATACTTCGAAATTTTAAAAAATCAAAAATACCCTTCCACTCTTTTAAATGGAGCGTCTGAACCGTTTCTCTCCGAAAAACCCGAATGAAATCAGTCGAAAGAGGAGAGTTTCGCGCTTGTAAGGAGCCAAAAAAATCCTTAATACGCCTACCAGAAGATAAGATACAGCGGTTTAAATACTTCGAAATTTTAAAAAATCAAAAATACCCTTCCACTCTTTTGAATATAGTGTCTGAACCGTTTCTCTCCGGAAAACCCGAATGAAATGAGTCGAAAGAGGAGAGTTTCGCGCTTGAAATGAGTCAAGAAAATCCTAAATACGCCTACTAGAAGATAAGATACAGCGGTTTAAATACTTCAAAATTTTAAAAAATCAAAAATACCCTTCCACTATTTCGAATATAGCATCTTAACCGTTTCTCTCCGAAAATGCCGAATGAAATCAGTCGAAAGAGGAGAGTTTCGCGCTTGTAAGGAGCCAAAAAAATCCTTAATACGCCTACTAGAAGATAAGATGCAGCGGTTTGAAGACTTCGAAATTTTAAAAAATAAAAAATACCCTTCCACTAATTTGAATATAGCGTCTTAACCGTTTCTCTCCGAAAAACCCGAATGAAATGGTTCGAAAGAGGATAGTTTCGCGCTTGTAAAGTGTCAAAAAAATCCTTAATACGCTTACTAAAAGATAAGATACAGCGGTTTAAATACTTCGAAATTTTAAAAAATCAAAAATACCCTTCCACTTATTTGAATATAGCGTCTGAACCGCTTCTCTCCGAAAAACCCGAATGAAATGATTCGAAAGAGGAGAGTTTCGCGCTTGAAATGAGTCCAAAAAATCCTAAATACGCCTACTAGAAGATAAGATACAGCGGCTTAAAAACTTCGAAATTTTAGAAAATCAAAAAAAACCTTCCACTCTTTTGAATATAGCGTCTCAACCGTTTCTCTCCGAAAAACCCGAATGAAATGGTTCGAAAGAGGATAGTTTCGCGCTTGTAAAGAGTCAAAAAAATCCTTAATACGCCTGCTAGAAGATAAAGTGCAGCGGTTTGAAAAGTTCAAAATTTTAAAAAATCAAAAATAACCTTCCACTAATTTGAATATAGCGTCTTAACCGTTTCTCTCCGAAAAACCCGAATGAAATGAGTCGAAAGAGGAGAGTTTCGCGCTAGAAATGAGCCCAAAAAATCCTAAATGCGCCTACTAGAAGATAAGATACAGCGGTTTAAATATTCCGAAATTTTAAAAAATCAAAAATACCCTTACACTATTTTGAATATTGCGTCTGAACCGTTCCTCTCCGAAAAACTCGAATAAAATCCGTCGAAACAGGAGTGTTTCGCGCTTGAAATGAGCACAAAAAAACCTAAATACACCTACTATAAGATACAGCGGTGAAAAGTTCCGAAATTTTAAAAAATCAAAAATACCCTTCCACTATTTTGAATATATCGTATGAACCGCTTCTCTCCGAAAAACCCGAATGAAATGATTCGAAAGAGGAGAGTTTCGCGCTTGAAATGAGTCCAAAAAATCCTAAATACGCCTACTAGAAGATAAGATACAGCGGCTTAAAAACTTCGAAATTTTAAAAAATCAAAAAAAACCTTCCACTCTTTTGAATATAGCGTCTCAACCGTTTCTCTCCGAAAAACCCGAATGAAATGGTTCGAAAGAGGATAGTTTCGCGCTTGTAAAGAGTCAAAAAATCCTTAATACGCCTACTAGAAGATAAGATACAGCGTTTTAAATATTTCAAAATTTTAAAAAATCAATAATACGCTTCCACTATTTTGAATATAGCGTCTGAACCGTTTCTCTACGAAAAACCCGAATGAAATGAGTCGTAAGAGGAGAGATTCGCGCTTGAAATGACCCAAAAAAATCCTAAATACGCCTACTAAAAGATAAGATACAGCGGTTTAAATATCCCGAAATTTTAAAGAATCAAAAATACCCTTCCACTATTTTGAATATAGCGTCTGAACCGTTCCTCTCCGAAAAACCCGAATGAAATCCGTCTAAAGAGGAGAGTTTCGGGCTTGTAAGGAGCCAAAAAAATCCTAAAGACACCTACTAGAAGATAAGATACAGCGGTTTAAAGTCTTCGAAATTTTAAAAAATCAAAAATAACCTTCCACTATTTTGAATATAGCGTCTGAACCGTTTCACTTCAGAAACCGGAATGAAATCAGAAGAAAGAGGAGAGTTTCGCGCTTGAAATATGCCTAAAAAATCCTAAATACGCTTACTAGAAGATAAGATACAGAGGTTTAATATTCCGAACTTGAAAAAATCAAAAATACCCTTCCACTTTTATGAATATAGCGTCTGAACCGTTTCTCTCCGAAAAACCCGAACGAAAGGATTCGAAAGAGGAGAGTTTCGCGCTTGTAAGAAGCCAAAAAAATCCTAAATACGCCTACTAGAAGATAAGATACAGCGGTGTAAAGACTCCGATATTTGAAAAAATCAAAAATAAACTTCCACTATTTTGAATATAGCGTCTGAGCTGCTTCTCTCCGAAAAACCCGAATGAAATGACTCGAAAGTGGAGAGTTTCGCGCTTGAAATGGGCCGAAAAAATCCTAAATACGCCTACTAGAAGATAAGATACAGCAGTGTAAATACTCCGATATTTGAAAAAATCAAAAATAAACTTCCACTATTTTGAATATAGCGTCTGAGCTGCTTCTCTCCGAAAAACCCGAATGAAATAACTCGAAAGAGGAGAGTTTCGCGCTGGAAATGAGCCGAAAAAATCCTAAATAGGTCTACAAGAAGACAAGATACAGCGGTTTAAATACTGCGAAATTTTAGAAATCAAAAATACCCTTTCACTATTTTGAATATAGCCTCTGAAACGTTTCCCTCCGAAAAACCCGAATGAAATGACTCGAAAGAGAGGAGATTCGCGCTTGAAATGAGCCAAAAAAATTATAAATACACGTACTAGAAGATAAGATACAGCGGTTTAAAAACTCCGAAATTTTAAAAAATCAAAGATACAATTCCACTATTTTGAAGATAGCGTCTAAACCGTCTCTCTCCGAAAATCCCAAATGAAATGATTCAAAAGATTTGAGTTTCGTGCTTGAAATGAGACAAAAAGTTCTAAATACGACTGCAAGAAGATAAGATGCAGAGGTTTAAATACCCCGAATTTTAAAAAAATTAAAAATATCTTTCCACTCTTTTAAGTATAGCGCCTGGGCTGTTTCACTCCGAAAAACCCGAATAAATGAATAGAAAGAGGAGAGTTTCGAGCTTGAAATGAGACAAAAAAAATTCTAAATACGCCTACTAGAAGATAAGATACAGCGGTTTAAATACTCCGAAATTTTAAAAAATCAAAATTATCCATCCACTATTTTGAATATAGCGTCTGAGCCGTTTCTTTACCAAAAACCCGAATGAAATGATTCGAAAGAGGAGAGTTTCGCGCTTGAAATGAGCCGATAAAATCCTAAATAGGCCTTCTAGAAGATAAGAGACAGCGGTTTAAATACTCCGAAATTTTAAAAAATCAAAAATATCCTTCCACTATTTTGAATATAGCTTCTGAACCGTTTCTCTCCGAAAACCCCGAATGAAATGACTCGAAAGGGTGAGTTTCGCGCTTGAAATGACACAAAAAAATCATAAATACGCATACTGGAAGATAAGATACAGCTGTTTAAAATCTCCGAAATTTTAAAAAATTAAAAATATCCTTCTACTATTTTGAATGTAGCGTTCCTATCCGTAAAACCCGAATGAAATGATTCGAAAGAGGTTAGTTTCGTGCTTGAAATGACACAAAAAAATCCTCAATACGCCTACTAGAAGATAAGATACAGCTGTTTCAAAACTTCCACTATTTTGAATATAGCGTCTGAAACGTTTCTCTCCGAAAAACCCGAATGAAATTATTCAAAAGAGTAGAGTTTCGCGCTTGAAATGAGCCACAAATATCATAAACACGCCTACCAGAAGATAAAATACAGCGGTTTAAAAACTTCGAAATTTTAAAAAATCAAAAATACCCTTCCACTATTTTGAATATAGCGTCTGAACCGTTTCACTTCAGAAACCGGAATGAAATCAGAAGAAAGAGGAGAGTTTCGCGCTTGAAATATGCCAAAAAAATCCTAAATACGCCTACTAGAAGATAAGATACAGAGGTTTAAAGATTCCGAAATTTAGAAAATCGAAGATACCCTTCCACTATTTTGAATATAGCGTCTGAACCGATTCTCTCCAAAAAACCCGAATGAAATGGGTCGATAGAGGAGAGTTTCGCGCATGACATAGGAAGAAAAAATCCTAAATACGCCTACTAGAAGATAAGATACAGCGGATTAAAGACACCGAAATTTAAAAAATTCAGAAATACCCTTCCACTCTTTTGAAGATTGCGTCTGAACCGTTTCTCCCCAAAAAACCCGAAAGAAACGACTTGAAAGAGGATAGTCTCGCGCTTTAAATGTGCCAAAAAAATCCTAAATACGACTACGAGAAGATAAGATACAGCGGTTTAAATACCCCGAATTTTAAAAAAATTAAAAATATCCTTCCATTATTTTGAATATAGCGTCTGAGCTGTCTCACTCCGAAAAACCTGAATGAAACGAATCGAAAGAGGAGAGTTTCGCGCTTGAAATGAGACGAAAAAATCATAAACACGCCAATTAGAAGATAAGATACATCGGTTTAAAGACTCCGAAATTTTAAAAAATCAAAAATACCCATCCACTATTTTGAATAGAGCGATTGAACCGTTTCTTTACCAAAAACCCGAATGAAATGACTCGAAAGGGTGAGTTTCGCGCTTGAAATGACACAAAAAAATCCTAAATACGCATACTAGAAGATAAGATACAGCGGTTTAAAAACTCCGAAATTTTAAAAAATCAAAATTATCCTTCCACTATTTTGAATATAGCGTCTGAGCCGTTTCTTTACCAAAAACCAGAATGAAATGAATCGAAAGAGGAGAGTTTCGCGCTTGAAATGAGCCGAAAAAATACTAAATTGGCCTTCTAGAAGATAAGAGACAGCGGTTTAAATACTCCGAATCTTTAAAAAATCAAAAATATCCTTCCACAATTTTGAATATAGCGTCTGAACCGTTTCTTTACCAAAAACCCGAATGAAATGACTCGAAAGGGTGAGTTTCGCGCTTGAAATGACACAAAAAAATCCTAAATACGCCTACTAGAAGATAAGATACAGCGTTTTCAAGACGGCGAAATATTAAAAAATAAAAATACCCTTCCACAATATTGAAGAAAGCGTCTAAACCGTTTCTCTACCAAAAACGCGATTGAAATGATTCGAAAAAGTAGAGTTTTGCGCTTGAAATTATCCTAAGAAATCCTAAATACGCCTACTAGAAGATAAGATACAGCGGTTTAAAATCTTCGAAATTTTAAAAAATCAAAGATTCCCTTAGACTTTTATGAAGATAGCGTCTGAACCGTTTCTCTCCGAAAAACTCCAATGAAACGAATCGAAAGAGGAGAGTTTCGCGCTTGAAATGAGCCAAAAAAATCCTAAATACGCCTACTAGAAGATAAGATACAGCTGTTTAAATACTCCGAAATTTTAAATATCAGAAAAACCCTTCCAATATTTTGAATAGATCGTCTGAACCGTTTCTCTCCGAAAAACTCGAATGAAATCAATCGAAAGAGGAGAGTTTCACGCTTGAAATGAGCCAAAAAAATCCTAAATGCGCATACTAGAAGATAGGATAGGTTTAAAAACTTCGAAATTTTAAAATTCAAAAATACCCTTCCACTATTTTGTATATAGCGTATGAACCGTTTCTCTACCAAAAACCCGAATGAAATGCTTCGAAAGAGGAGAGTTTCACACTTGAAATGAGCCAAAAAAATCCTAAATGCGCCTACAAGGAGATATAATACAGAGGTTTAATATCTCCAAAATTTTAAAAAATCAAAAATACCCTTCCACTATTTTTAAATTAGCGTCTGAACCGCTTCTCTCCGAAAAACCCGAATGAAATGTGACGAAAGAGAAGAGATTCGCGCTTGAAATGAGCCTAAATAGGCCTTCTAGAAGATAAGATAAAGCGGTTTAAAAACTCCGAAATTTTAAAAAATCCAAAATACCCTTCCACTATTTTAAATATAGTATCTGAACCGTTTCTTTAACAAAAGCACGAGTGAAATTACTCGAAAGAGGAGAGCTTCGCGCTTGAAATGAGCCAAAAAAATCCTGAATACGCCTACTAGATGATAAGATACAGCGGTTTAAAAACTCCGAAATTTTAAAAAATAAAAAATACACCCCCCCCTATTTTGGAGATAGTGTCTGAAACGTTTCTCTCCGAAAAATCCGAATGAAATGGCTCGAAAGAGGAGAGTTTCGCGCTTGAAATGAGCCACAAATATCATAAACACGCCTACTAGAAGATAAAATACAGCGGTTTAAAAACTTCGAAATTTTAAAAAATCAAAAATAGCCGTCCATTTTTTTGAATATAGCGACTGAACCGTTTCACTTCTAAAAACCCGAATGAAATCAGACGAAAGAGGAGAGTTTCGCCCTTGAAATATGCCCAAAAAATCCTAAATACGCCTACTAGAAGATAAGATACAGCGGTTTAAAAATTCCGAAATTTTAAAAAATCAAAAATACCCTTACACTATTTTGAATATTGCGTCTGAACCGTTCCTCTCCGAAAAACCCGAATAAAATCCGTCGAAAGAGGAGTGTTTCGCGCTTGAAATGGGCCGAAAAAATCCTAAATACGCCTACTAGAAGATAAGATACAGCGGTTTAAATACTCCGAAATTTTAAAAAATCAAAATTATCCATCCACTATTTTGAATATAGCGTCTGAGCCGTTTCTTTACCAAAAACCCGAATGAAATGATTCGAAAGAGGAGAGTTTCGCGCTTGAAATGAGCCGATAAAATCCTAAATAGGCCTTCCAGAAGATAAGAGACAGCGGTTTAAATACTCCGAAATTTTAAAAAATCAAAAATATCCTTCCACTATTTTGAATATAGCTTCTGAACCGTTTCTCTCCGAAAACCCCGAATGAAATGACTCGAAAGGGTGAGTTTCGCGCTTGAAATGACACAAAAAAATCATAAATACGCATACTGGAAGATAAGATACAGCTGTTTAAAATCTCCGAAATTTTAAAAAATTAAAAATATCCTTCTACTATTTTGAATGTAGCGTTCCTATCCGTAAAACCCGAATGAAATGATTCGAAAGAGGTTAGTTTCGTGCTTGAAATGACACAAAAAAATCCTAAATACGCCTACTAGAAGATAAGATACAGCTGTTTCAAAACTTCCACTATTTTGAATATAGCGTCTGAAACGTTTCTCTCCGAAAAACCCGAATGAAATGATTCAAAAGAGGAGAGTTTCGCGCTTGAAATGAGCCACAAATATCATAAACACGCCTACTAGAAGATAAAATACAGCGGTTTAAAAACTTCGAAATTTTAAAAAATCAAAAATACCCTTCCACTATTTTGAATATAGCGTCTGAACCGTTTCACTTCAGAAACCGGAATGAAATCAGAAGAAAGAGGAGAGTTTCGCGCTTGAAATATGCCAAAAAAATCCTAAATACGCCTACTAGAAGATAAGATACAGAGGTTTAAAGATTCCGAAATTTAGAAAATCAAAGATACCCTTCCACTATTTTGAATATAGCGTCTGAACCGATTCTCTCCATAAAACCCGAATGAAATGGGTCGATAGAGGAGAGTTTCGCGCTTGAAATGAGCCACAAATATCATAAACACGCCTACTAGAAGATAAAATACAGCGGTTTGAAAACTCCGAAATATGAAAATATCAAAAATACCCATCCACTCTTTTGAATGTAGCGTCTAAACCGTTTCACTCCGAAAAACCCGAATGAAGTTATTCGAATGAGGAGAGTTTCGCGCTTGAAATGAGCCAAAAAAATCCTAAATAGGCCTACTAGAAAATAAAATACAGCGGTTTAAATCTCCGAAATTTTAAAAAATCAAAAATACCCCTCCACTATTTTGAATATAGCGTCTAAACCGTTTCACTTCGTAAAACTCGAATGAAATGGTACGAAAGAGGAAAGTTTCGCGCTTGAAATGAGCCGAAAAAATCCTAAATAGGCCTTCTAAAAGATAATATACAGCGGTTTAAATACTTCGAAATTTTAAAAAATAAAAAATACCCTTCCACTATTTTGAATATAGCGTCTGAACCGTTTCTCTCCGAGAAACCCGAATGAAATATGTCGAAAGAGGAGAGTTTCGCACTTGAAATGAGCCAAAAAAATACTAAATACGCCTTCTAGAAGATAAGAAACAGCGTTTTAAAAACTTCGAAATTTTAAAAAATCAAAAATACCCTTCCACTATTTTGAATATAGCGTCTGGACCGTTACTCCCTGAATGAAATGATTCGAAAGAGGAGAGTTTCGCGCTTGTAGGGAGCCAAAAAAATCCTAAATACGCCTACTAGAAGATAAGATACAGCGGTTTAAGTCTTCAAAATTTTAAGAAATCAAAGATAACCTTCCACTACTTTGAATGTAGCGTCTAAACCGTTACACTCCGAAAAACCCGAATGAAATGATTCGAAAGAGGAGAGCTTCACGCTTGAAATGAGCCAAAAAAATCCTAAATACGACTACTAGAAAATAAGAAACAGCGGTTTGAAAACTCCGAAATTTTAAAAAATCAAAAATACTCTTCCACTATTTTGAATATAGCGTTTGAACCGTTTCTATACGAAAAACTCGAATGAAATGATTCGAAAGAGGAGAGTTTCGCTCTTGAAATGAGCAAAAAAAATCCTAAATACGACTACTATAAGATAAAATACAGCCGTTTAAATACGCCGAAATTTGAAAAAAAATATACTCTTCCACTATTTCGAATATAGCGTCTGAACTCTCTACGAAAAACCCGAATTAAATAATTCGAAAGAGGAGAGTCTCGCGCTTGAAATGAGCCAAAAAAATCCTAACTACGCCTACTAGAAAATAAGATACAGCGGTTTAAAGCTCAGAAATTTTAAAAAATCAAAAATACCCTTCCACTATTTTGAATATTAAGTCTGAACCGTTTCTCTACGAAAAACCCGAATGAAATGATTCGAAAGAGGAGAATTTCGCGCTTGAAATGAGCCGAAAAAATCGTAAATGCGCCTACGAGAAGATAAGATACAGCGGTTTAAAGCTCCGAAATTTTAAAAAATCTAAAGTACTATTTCCACTATTTTGAATATTTAGTCTGAACTGTTTCTCTCCGAAAAACCCGAATGAAATGATTCGGAATAGGAGAGTTTCGCGCTTGTAATGAGCCAAAAAAATCCTAAATACGCCTACGAGAAGATAAGATACAGCGGTTTGAAAACACCGAAATATGAAGACATCAAAAATGCTCTTCGACTCTATTGAAGATAGCGTCTGAATCGTTTCTCTCCGAAAAACTCGAATGAAATGATTCGAAAGATGAGAGTCTCGCGCTTGAAATGAGCCAAAGAAATCCTAAATATGCCTACTAAAAGATAAAATACAGCCGTTTAAATACGCCGAAATTAGAAAAAAAATATACTCTTCCACTATTTTGAATATAGCGTCTAAACCGTTTCACTTCGTAAAACTATAATGAAATGATAAGAAAGAGGAGAGTTTCGCGCTTGAAATGAGCCAAGAAAAGCCTAAATACGCCTACGAGAAGATAAGATACAGCGGTTTGAAAACTCCGAAATATGAAAACATCAAAAATACCCATCCACTCTTTTGAATGTAGCGTCTAAACCGTTTCACTCCGAAAAACCCGAATGAAGTTATTCGAATGAGGAGAGTTTCGCGCTTGAAATGAGCCAAAAAAATCCTAAATAGGCCTACTAGAAAATAAGATACAGCGGTTTATATCTCCGAAATTTTAAAAAATCAAAAATACCCCTCCACTATTTTGAATATAGCGTCTAAACCGTTTCGCTTCGTAAAACTCGAATGAAATGGTACGAAAGAGGAAAGTTTCGCGCTTGAAATGAGCCGAAAAAATCCTAAATAGGCCTACTAGAAAATAAGATACTGCGGTTTGAAAACTCCGAAATTTTAAAAAATCAAAAATAACCCTCCACTATTTTGAATATAGCGTCTAAACCGTTTCACTTCGTAAAACTAGAATAAAATGGTACGAAAGAGGAAAGTTTCGCGCTTGAAATGAGCCGAAAAAATCCTAAATAGTCCTACTAGAAAATAAGATACTGCGGTTTGAAAACTCCGAAATTTGAAAAAATCAAACATACCATTCCATTATTATGAATATAGCGTCTGAACCCTTTCTCTACGAAAAACTCGAATGAAATGATTCGATAGAGGAGAGTCTCGCGCTTGAAATGAGCCAAAAAAATCCTAAATACGACTACTAGAAAATAAGATACAGCGACATAAAGCACCGAAATTTTAAAAAATCAAAAATAACCTTCCACTATTTTGAATATAGCGTCTGAACCCTTTCTCTACGAAAAACGCGAATGAAATGATTCGAAAGAGGAGAATTTCGCGCTTGAAATGAGCCGAAAAAATCGTAAATGCGCCTACGAGAAGATAAGATACAGCGGTTTAAAGCTCAGAAATTTTAAAAAATCAAAAATACCCTTCCACTATTTTGAATATTTAGTCTGAACAGTTTCTCTCCGAAAAACCCGAATGAAATGTTTCGAAAGAGGAGAGTTTCTTGCTTGAAATGAGCCAAAAAAATCCTAAATAAACCTACGAGAAGATAAGATACAGCGGTTTGAAAACTCCGAAATATGAAAACATGAAAAATACCCTTCCACTCTTTTGAATGTAGCGTCTCAACCGTTTCACTCCGAAAAACCCGAATGAAATGGTTCGAAAGAGGAGAGTTTCTCGCTTGAGATGAGCCAAAAAAATCCTAAATACGACTACTAGAAGATAAGATACAGCGGTTTAAATCTTCAAAATTTTAAGAAATCAAAGATAATCTTCCACTACTTTGAATGTAGCGTCTAAACCGTTACACTCCGAAAAACCCGAATGAAATGATTCGAAAGAGGAGAGCTTCACGCTTGAAATGAGCCAAAAAAATCCTAAATACGACTACTAGAAGATAAGAAACAGCGGTTTGAAAACTACGAAATTTTAAAAAATCAAAAATACTCTTCCACTCTTTTGAATATAGCGTTTGAACCGTTTCTATACGAAAAACTCGAATGAAATGATTCGAAAGAGGAGAGTTTCGCGCTTGAAATGAGCCAAAAAAATCCTAAATGCGACTACTTGAAGATAAAATACAGCCGTTTAAATATGCCGAAATTTGAAAAAAAATATACTCTTCCACTATTTCGAATATAGCGTCTGAATTATCTACGAAAAACCCGAATTAAATGATTCGAAAGAGGAGAGTCTCGCGCTTGAAATGAGCCAAAAAAATCCTAACTACGCCTACTAGAAAATAAGATACAGCGGTTTAAAGCTCAGAAATTTTAAAAAATCAAAAATACCCTTCCACTCTTTTGAATATTTAGTCTGAACCGTTTCTCTCAGAAAAACCCGAATGAAATGATTCGAAAGAGGAGAGTTTCGCGCTTGAAATGAGCCGAAAATATCCTAAATACGACTACTAGAAGATAAGATAAAGCTGTTTGAAAACTCCGAAATTTTAAAAAATCAAAAATGCTCTTCCACTCTTTCGAGGATAGCGTCTGAACCGTTTCTCTACGAAAAACTCGAATAAAATGATTCGAAAGAGGAGATTTTCGCGCTTGAAATGAGCCAAAAAAATCCTAACTACGCCTACTAGAAAGTAAGATACAGCGGTTTAAAGCTCAGAAATTTTAAAAAATCAAAAATACCCTTCCACTATTTTGAATATTATGTCTGAACCGTTTCTCTACGAAAAACCCGAATGAAATGATTCGAAAGAGGAGAATTTCGCGCTTGAAATGAGCCGAAAAAATCGTAAATGCGCCTACGAGAAGATAAGATACAGCGGTTTAAAGCTCCGAAATTTTAAAAAACCTAAAGTACTATTTCCACTATTTTGAATATTTAGTCTGAACTGTTTCTCTCCGAAAAACCCGAATGAAATGATTCGGAAGAGGAGAGTTTCGCGCTTGAAATGAGCCAAAAAAATCCTAAATACGCCTACGAGAAGATAAGATACAGCGGTTTGAAAACACCGAAATATGAAAACATCAAAAATGCTCTTCCACTCTTTTGAAGATAGCGTCTGAATCGTTTCTCTCCGAAAAACTCGAATGAAATGATTCGAAAGAGGAGAGTCTCGCGCTTGAAATGAGCCAAAGAAATCCTAAATATGCCTACTAAAAGATAAAATACAGCCGTTTAAATACGCGGAAATTAGAAAAAAAATATACTATTCCACTATTTTGAATATAGCGTCTGAACTCTCTACGAAAAACCCGAATGAAATGATACGAAACAGGAGAGTCTCGCGCTTGAAATGAGCCAAAAAAATCCTAACTACGCCTACTAGAAAATAAGATACTGCGGTTTAAAGCTCAGAAATTTTAAAAAATCAAAAATACTCTTCCACTATTTTGAATATTAAGTCTGAACCGTTTCTCTACGAAAAACCCGAATGAAATGATTCGAAAGAGGAGAGCTTCTCGCTTGAAATGTGCCAAAAAAATTCTAAATACGCCAACGAGAAGATAAGATACAGCGGTTTGAAAACACCGAAATATGAAAACATCAAAAATACTCTTCCACTCTTTTTAATGTAGCGTCTAAACCGTTTCACTCCGAAAAACCAGAATGAAATGATTCGAAAGAGGAGAGTCTCGCGCTTGAAATGAGCCAAAAAAATCCTAAATAGGCCTACTAGAAAATAAGATACAGCGGTTTAAAGCTCCGAAATTTTAAAAAATCAAAAATACCCTTCCACTATTTTGAATACAACGTCTAAACCGTTTCACTTCGTAAAATTCGAATGAAATGATAAGTAAGAGGAGAGTTTCGCGCTTGAAATGAGCCAAAAAAAGCCTAAATACGCCTACGAGAAGATAAGATACAGCGGTTTGAAAACTCCGAAATATGAAAACATCAAATATACCCATCCACTCTTTTTATTGTAGCATCTAAACCGTTTCACTCCGAAAAACCCGAATGAAGTTATTCGAATGAGGAGAGTTTCGCGCTTGAAATGAGCCAAAAAAATCCTAAATAGGCCTACTAGAAAATAAGATACAGCGGTTTAAATACACCGAAATTTTAAAAAAACCAAAAATAGCCTTCCTCTATTTGGAATATAGCGTCTGAACCGTTTCTCTCCGAAAAACCCGAATGAAACGATTCGAAAAAGGATAGTTTCGCACTTGAAATGAACCAAAAAAATCTTGAAGACGCCTACTAGAAAATAAGATACAGAGGTTAAAACTCCGAAATTTTAAAAAATCATAAATCCCCTTCCACTCTTTTGAATATTTAGTCTGAACCGTTTCTCTCCGAAAAACCCGAATGAAATGATTCGAAAGAGTAGATTTTCGAGCTTGAAATGAGCCGAAAAAATCCTAAATGGGCCTTCTAGAAGATAAGATATAGCGGTTTAAATCTTCGAAATTTTAAAAAATCAAAAATACCCTCCCACTATTTTGCATATACAGTCTGGACTGTTTCACTCCGAAAAACCCGAATGAAATGATTCGAAAGAGGAGAGTTTCGCGCTTGAAATGAGCCGAAAAAATCCTAAATAGGCCTCTAAAAGATAAGATACAGCAGTTTAAATACTCCGAAATTTTAAAAAATCAAAAATATCATTCCACTATTCTGAATATAGCGTCTGAACAGTTTCTCTCCGAAAAACCCGAATGAAATCATTCGCAAGAAGAGAGTTTGCGCTTGTAAGGAGCCAAAAAAATCCTAATTACGCCTACTAGAAGATAAGATACAGCAGTTTAAATACACCGAAATTCTAAAAAAAAAAATACCCTTCCACTATTTTGAATATAGCGTCTGAACCGTTTCTCTCCGAATGAAATGATTCGAAAGAGGAGAGTTTCGCGCTTGTAGGGAGCTAAAAAAATCCTAAATACGCCTACTAGATGATAAGATACAGCGGTTCAAATACTTCGAAATTTTAGAAAATCAAAAATACCCTTCCACTACCTTGATTACAGCGTCTGAACCGTTTCTCTCCGAAAAACCCGAATGAAATAAGTCGAAAGAGGAGAGTTTCGCGCTTGAAATGAGCCAAAAAAATACTAAATACGCCTTCTAGAAGATAAGAAACAGCGGTTTAAATACTTCGAAATTTTAAAAAATCAAAAATACCCTTCCACTATTTTGAATATAGCGTCTGGACCGTTACTCACCGAATGAAATGATTCGAAAGAGGAAAGTTTCGCGCTTGTAGGGAGCCAAAAAAATCCTAAATACGCCTACTAGAAGTTAAGATACAGCGGTTTAAATACTTCGAAATTTTAAAAAATCAAAAATACCCTTCCACTATTTTGAATATAGCGTCTGAACCGTTCCTCTCCGAAATACCCGAATGAAATGATTCGAAAGAGGAGTGTTTCGCGCTTGTTGGGAGCCAAAAAAATCCTAAATACGCCTACGAGAAGATAAGATACAGCGGTTTAAATACTTCGAAATTTTAAAAAATCATAAATACCCTTCCACTATTTTGAATATAGCGTCTGAACCGTTCCTCTCCGAAATACCCGAATGAAATGATTCGAAAGAGGAGTGTTTCGCGCTTGTTGGGAGCCAAAAAAATCCTATATACGCCTACTAGAAATAAGATACAGCGGTTTAAATCTTAGAAATTTTAAAAAGCAAAAATTCCCTTCCACTACTTTGAATATAGCGTCTGAATAGTTTCTCTCCGAAAAACCCGAATGAAATCATTCGAAGGAGGAGAGTTTCGCGCATGTAAGGAGCCAAATAAATCCTAAATACGCCTACTAGAAGGTAAGGTACAGCGGTTTAAAGACTTTGAAATTTTAAAAAATCAAAAATATCCTTCCACTATTTTGAATATAGCGTCTGAACCGTTTCTCTACGAAAAACCTGAATGAAATCAGGCGAAAGAGGTGAGTTTCGCGCTTGTAAGGAGCCAAAAAAATTCTAAATACGCCGAACTAGAAGATAAGACACAGCGCTATAAATATTCCGAAATTTTAAAAAATCAAAAATACCCTTCCACTATTTTGAATATAGCGTATGAACCGTTTCTCTCCGAAAAACCCGAATGAAATAAATCGAAACAGGAGAGTTTCGCGCTTGTAAGGAGCCAAAAAAATCCTAAATACGCCTACTAGAAGATAAGATACTGCGGTTTAAATACTTCGAAATTTTAAAAAATCAAAAATATCCTTCCACTATTTTGTATATATCGTCTGAACCGTTCCTCTCCGAAAAACCCGAATGAAATCAGTCGAAAAAGGTGAGTTTCGCGCTTGTAAGGAGCCAAAAAAATTCTAAATACGCCGAACTAGAAGATAAGACACAGCGCTATAAATATTCCGAAATTTTAAAAAATCAAAAATACCCTTCCACTATTTTGAATATAGCGTATGAACCGTTTCTCCGAAAAACCCGAATGAAATAAATCGAAACAGGAGAGTTTCGCGCTTGTAAGGAGCCAAAAAAATCCTAAATACGCCTACTAGAAGATAAGACACTGCGGTTTAAATACTTCGAAATTTTAAAAAATAAAAAATACCCTTTCACAATGTTGAATATAGCGTCTGAACCGTTTCTCTCCGTAAAACCCGAATGAAATCTTTCCAAAGAGGAGAGTTTGGCGATTGAAATGAGACAAAAAAATCCTAAATACGCCTACTAGAAGATGAGATACAGCGGTTTAAAAACCCCGAAATTTTAGAAAATCAAATATACCCTTCCACTATTTTATATATAGCGTCGGAACCGTTTCTCTCCGAAAAACCCGAATGAAATGATTCGAAAGAGGAGAGTTTCTCGCTTGTAGGGAGCCAAAAAAATCCTATATACGCCTACTAGAAATAAGATACAGCGGTTTAAATCTTAGAAATTTTAAAAAATCAAAATTACCCTTCCACTTCTATGAATATAGCGTCTGAATAGTTTCTCTCCGAAAAACCCGAATGAAATCAGTCGAAAGAGGAGAGTTTGGCGATTGTAGGGAGCCAAAAATATCCTATATACGCCTACTAGAAATAAGATACAGCGGTTTAAATCTTAGAAATTTTAAAAAATCAAAATTACCCTTCCACTACTTTGAATATAGCGTCTGAATAGTTTCTCTCCGA